>NW_024736498.1:0-34044 GCF_018991925.1 Homarus americanus
CCTTTCAGTGCCATGAACCGGGGTGTGAGGGCTGGGCACCCCTTCAGCTCCATGACCCGTGGTGTGAGCGCCTGAAACCGCTTCAACCCCATGGCCTGGGGTGGCCTGGGGTGTAAGGGCCGGGCACCCCTTTAGGTCCATGACCCGGGGTATGAGGGCCGTTCACCGCTTTAGTGACATGACCCGGGATGTGAGGGCCAGGCACCCCTTTAGTGACATGTCCCGGGGTGTGAGGGCCGGGCACCCTTTCAGTGCCATGAAACGGGGTGTGAGGGCCGGGCACCCCTTCAATGACATGACCCGGAGTGAGTGGACCGGGCACCCTTTCAGTACCATGAACCGGTGTGTGAGGGCCGGTCACTCCTTCAGTGCCATGACCCGGGGTGTGAGGGCCGGGCACCCCTACAGCCCCATGGCCCTGGTGTGATGGCCCTGCACCCGTTTAGGTCTATGACAATGGGTGTGACGGCCGGGCACCGCTTCAGTGCCATGACCTGGGGTGTGAGGGCCGGGAACCCCTTCAGTGACATGACCCGGGGCGTCAGGGCCGGGCACCCCTTCAGTGCCATGAAACGGGGTGTGAGGGCCGGGCTCGATTTTAGTTCCATGAATCGGGGTGTGAGGGCCGGGCATCCCTCCAGCACCATCACCCAGGGTATATGGGCCGGGCACCCCTTCAATGCTATGACCCGGGGAGTGAGGGCCGGGAACCCTTTCAGTGACATGACCCGGGGTGTGAGGGCCGGGCACCCCTTCAATGACATGACCCGGAGTGTGTGGGCCGGGCACCCTTTCAGTGCCATGACCCTGGGTGTGAGGGCCGGTGACTCCTTCAGTGACATGACCCGGGGTGTGAGGGCCGGGCAACCTTACAGCACCATGACCCGGGGTGTGAGGGCCGGGCACCCTTACAGCACCATGACCCGGAGTGTGAGTGCCGGCATCGATTTCAGTGCCATGAATCGGGGTGTGAGGGCCGGGCACCCTTCTAGCACCATGCCACTGGGTATAAGGGCCGGGCACCCCTTCCAATGACATGACCCGGTGTGCGTTTTGCCGGAGTACCCCCTTTCAGTGCCATGGCCAGGGGTGTGACGGCCGTGCACCCCTTCAGTGACATGACCCGGGGTGTGAGGGCCGGGCACTATTTCAGTGCCATGAAATGGGGTGTGAAGGCCGGGCAACCCTATAGTGCTGTGAACCGGGGTGTGAGGGCCGGGCACCCCTTCACATGACCCGGGGTGTGAGGGCCGGGCACCCCTTCAGTGCCATGAATCGGGGTGTGAGGGCCGGGCACCCCTTCAGCGCCAAGATTCGGGGTGTGAGGGCCGGCCTCGATTTCAGTGCCATGAATAAGGGTGTGAGGGCCGGTCACCCCTCCAGCACCATGACCTGGGGTATGAGGGTCGAGCACCCCTTCAGTGCTATGACCTTGGGTGTGAGGGCTGGGCACCCTTTCAGTGACATGACCGGGGTGTCAGGGCCAGGCACCCCTTCAATGACTTGACCCGGGGTGTGTGGGCCGGGCACCCTTTCAGTGATATGACCCGGGGTGTGAGGGCCGGTCACCCCTTCAGCCCCATGACCAGGGGTGTGAGGGCCGGGCACTCGTTTAGATCTATGACCAGGGGTGTGAGGGCCGGACACTCGTTTAGCTCGTATGACCACGGGTGTGAGAGCCGGGCACACCTTCAGTGCCATGGCCAGGGGTGTGACGGCCGGGCACCTCATCAGTGCCATGACCCGGGATGTGAGGGCCGGGTACCTCTTCAGTGACATGACCCGGAGTGTGAGGGCCTGGCACCTCTATAGTGACATGACCCGGGGTGTGAGGGCCGGGCACCCTTTCAGTGCCATGAATCGGGGTGTAGGGCCGGGCACCACTTTAGGTACATGACCAGGGGTGTGAGGGCCGGGCAAACCTTCAGTGCCATGGCCACGGGTGTGAGGGCCGGGCACCCCTTCAGTGCTATGTCCCGGGGTGTGAGGCCCGGGCACCCTTTCAGTGACGTGAACCGGGGTGTGAGGGCCGGGCACCTCTTCAGCGCCAAGATTACGAGGTATGAGGGCGGCCTCAATTCAGTACCATGAAATAAAGTGTGAGCCAGTCACCCCTCCAGCACCACTGACCAGAGTAGAGGTCAAGCACCCCTTCAGTGCTATGACCTTGGGTGTGAGGCTGGGCACCCGCGCTTTCGAGTGACATGGGCGGTGTGAGGGCGGGCACATAATGTGACGCCTTGACCACGTAGTGGATGGGCGAGCACCCCTTAATTACATGATCGGGGTGTGAGGGCCGGGCACTCCTTCAGCACCAAGACCCTGGGTGTGAGGGCTGGGCATGATTTCAGTGCCATGAATCGGGGTGTGAGGGCCGGGCACCCCTCTAGCACCATGACCCGGGGTATGAGGGCCAGGCACCCCTTGAGTGCTATGACCCGGGGTGTGAGGACCGGGAACCCCTTCAATGACATGAACCTGGAGTGTGTGGGCCGGGCACCCTTTGAGTGCCATGACCCGGGGTGTGAGGGCCCGTCACTCCTTCAGTGCCATGACCCGGGATGTGAGGGCCGGGCAACCCTTCAGCACTATGACCTGGGGTGTGAGGGCCGGGATCGATTACCAGTGCCAAGAATCGGGGTGTGAGGTCCGGGCACCCCTCAAGCACCATGACCCAGAGTATGAGGGCCGGGCACCCCTTTAATGACATGACCCGTGGTGTGTGGTCCGGGCCCCCTTTCAGTGCCATGAACCGGGGTGTGAGGGACGGGCACCCGTTTAGGTCTATAACCAAGGGTGTGAGGGCCGGGCACACCTTCAGTGCCATGGCCAGGGGTGTGACGGCCGGGCACCGCTTCAGTGCCATGACCCGGGGTGTGAGGGCCGGGCACCCCTTCAGTGACATGACAAGGGGCGTCAGGGCCGGGCACCCCTTCAGTGCCATGAGCCGGGGTGTGAGGGCCGGGCACTCCTTCAGTGCCATGAAACTGGGTGTGAGGGCCGGGCACCCCTACAGAGCAATGAACCATGGTGTGAGGGCCGGGCACCCCTTCACATGACACGGGGTGTGAGGGCCGGGCACCTTTTGAGTGCCATGAATCGGGGTGTGATGGCCGGGCACCACTTCAGCTCCATGACCCGTGGTGTGAGCGCCGGGAACCGCTTCAACCCCCATGGCCTGTGGTGTGAGGGTCGGGCACCTCTTTAGGTCCATGACCCGGGGTATGTGGGCCGTGCACCGCTTCAGTGACATGACCCGGGGTGTGAGGGCTAGGCACCCCTTTAGTGACATGTCCCGGGGTGTGAGGGCCGGGCACCCCTCCAGCACCATGACCCTGAGTGTGAGGGCCGGGCACCCCTTCAATGCCATGAACCGGGGTGTGAGGGCCGGGCACCCTTTCAGTGCTATGAAACGGGGTGTGAGGGCCGGGCACCCCTTCAATGACATGACCCGGAGTGAGTGGGCCGGGCACCGCTTCAGTGCCATGACCTGGGGTGTGAGGGCCGGGAACCCCTTCAGTGACATGACCTGGGGCATCAGGGCCGGGCACCCCTTCAGTGCCATGAAACGGGGTGTGAGGGCCGGGCTCGATTTTAGTTCCATGAATCGGGGTGTGAGGGCCGGGCATCCCTCCAGCACCATTACCCGGGGTATATGGGCCGGGCACCCCTTCAGTACTATGACCCGGGGAGTGAGGGCCGGCACCCTTTCAGTGACATGACCCGGGGTGTGAGGGCCGGGCACCCCTTCAATGACATGACCCGGAGTGCGTGGGCCGGGCACCCTTTCAGTGCCATGACCCTGGGTGTGAGAGCCGGTGACTCCTTCAGTGACATGACCCGGGGTGTGAGGGCCGGGCACCCTTACAGCACCATGACCCGGGGTGTGAGTGCCGGGCTCCATTTCAGTGCCATGAATCGGGGTGTGAGGGCCGGGCACCCCTCTAGCACCATGACACGGGGTATAAGGGCCGGGCACCCCTTCAATGACATGACCCGGTGTGTGTTTGCCGGGTACCCTTTCAGTGCCATAACCCGGGGTGTGAGGTCCGGGCACCCGTTTAGGTCTATAACCAGGGGTGTGAGGGCCGGGTACACCTTCAGTGCCATGGCCAGGGGTTTGACGGCCGGGTACCCCTTCAGTGACATGACCCGGGGCGTGAGGGCCGGGCACTATTTCAGTGCCATGAAATGGGGTGTGAAGGCCGGGCAACCCTACAGTGCTGTGAACCGGGGTGTGAGGGCCGGGCACCCCTTCACATGACCCGGGGTGTGAGGGCCGGGCACCCCTTCAGTGCCATGAATCGGGGTGTGAGGGCCGGGCACCTTTTCAGCAAGACCCGGGGTGTGAGGCCGGCCTCAGAATAAGGGTGTGAGGGCGGGCACCTTTTCAGCATCATGAATCGGGGTGTGAGGGCCGGGCACAGGGCAAGACCCGGGGTGTGAGGGCCGGCCTCGATTTCAGTGCCATGAATAAGGGTGTGAGGGCCGGTCACCCCTCCAGCATCATGACCTGGGGTATGAGGGCCGAGCACCCCTTCAGTGCTATGACCCGGGGTGTGAGGGCCGGGCACCCTTTCAGTGACATGACCCGGGGTGTGAGGGCCGGGCACCCCTTCAATGACATGACCCGGGGTGTGTGGGCCGGGCACCCTTTCTTTGCTATGACCCGGGGTGTGAGGGCCGGTCACCCCTTCAGCCCCATGACCCGGGGTGTGAGGGCCGGGCACTCGTTTAGGTCTATGACCAGGGGTGTGAGGGCCGGACACTCGTTTAGCTCTATGACCACGGGTGTGAGGGCCGGGCACACCTTCAGTGCCATGGCCAGGGGTGTGACGGCCGGGCACCTCATCAGTGCCATGACCCGGGATGTGAGGGCCGGGTACCTCTTCAGTGACATGACCTGGAGTGTGAGGGCCTGGCACCTCTATAGTGACATGACCCGGGGTGTGAGGGCCGGGCACCCTTTCAGCACCATGACCCTGGGTGTGAGGGCCGAGCACCCCTTCAGCACCATGACCCGGTGTGTGAGGGCCGGTGACAATAAAAAGTGAAAGTTTTTATTTTTAGATGGCCATTTGTCCAATACTGCGTACCCATGAAAAAGGAACACAGGCGAAATCCTGGGTCATTTGGACAATATTTAGAGGTGGCTCAAGCCATTTGAAGTTAACACTACTGAAATTATTATTGATTTTTTCTAATTTCTTTATTTATGAACCGATTACTATGAAACTTTGCAGGTATATGTAGAATGCAAATTCAAACTAAAGTTGTTCCTAACATTTTTTCTAAAAATGAGTAATGAGTATTTTGGCTGGTGCAGCTATTGGCTGCTTGGTGTCCCGAAACTATTGTCAGGGACTGGACAGGCCATTGCTACAGCAGTCAGTGCAGCGCTGGAAGAGTGGAAAATATCAGAGAATGTTTCAGCACTCAGTTTTGACACAACAGCTTCAAACACTGGGCACTTGTCGGGGGCATGTGTCATTCTGGAGCAGAAACTCGGCCGCCGTCTTCTGCATCTCGCGTGTCGTCACCACATCCTTGAGCTTGTTGCCGAGAAAGCATATGTGGAATGCATGGGGCCTTCCTCTGGACCAGATAATACTCTCTTCTCTCGCTTCAAGCATAAGTGGAAGGACATCAGTCAAGATGACTACAGCCCTCTCTCAGACCTCCCTCCAAGTTTGTACGAGAAACGAGATGACCTCATCTGTTGCTGGAAACATCATCTGGGCAAGAAGCAGCAGCCACGTGATGATTACCGTGAGGTACTGGAGCTAGCAATCAGGTGTCTCGATGGAGCTCTACCCAAGTTTAATCTCCGACGGCCCGGAGCACTTCACCGAGCACGGTGGATGGCTAAGCTCATTTATGTCATGAAGATCCTGATTTTTGCTAATCAGTTTAAACTAACTGCTCGTGAGACATTAGGCTTGAAACGATTCACATTCTTTGTGCTAGAGGTGTATGTCAGTGCATGGTTCACGGCCTCCGTTCCATCCTCCGCTCCTGCTAATGATTTGCGGCTCCTCCAAGACCTGTCAGAGTACCACGACGTCAAAATATCAAGAACATGTCTCACAGTCTTCGGTCGTCACCTGTGGTACCTCAGTGAAGGCTTGGTGGGTCTTGCACTCTTCGATCCACAAGTTAATGCAACAATGAAGACAAACATAGTTCGGGCAATCGTTGAGAGGAAGGCGACCGAGGATTCACCAAAACGTGCTGCTCTTCCTGCCACATCTTCCCTTCCCACAAAGCAGCTCTCAGACTTTGCTTCTAGAGGATCAAACTTTCTATTTGAAAGTCTCAAAATGAAGACTTCTTTTTTGTCCAAGGAACCTGACACATGGTCTGATGATGAAGACTTCAAAACTGGCGTCGCAGTTGTGGGTGGTCTCAGAGTCATCAACGACACTGCAGAGAGAGGGATTGCCTTGATACAGGCATTCAACAGCAAGATCACGAAGAGTGAAGACCAGCGTCAACATCTGCTGCAGGTTGTTGAAGAGCAGAGGCGGTCACAACCAGGGACATCAAAACAGGACCTTACAAGCAAAAAGCGAAAACAATTAATGGGTTGTCCACACCTCTCCCACCCATTGATGTAAGCGTGTTCACTGCAGTTTCATTTTAAAAAGGAATTAATCATTTATATGTACAGTGTACACATAAACTTGCTCAATATGTAAATTTTAAAATAAACCGGCATATTATGAATATTCGTATTTTTTGCCAAAAGGATAAAACTTCAATTGACTTGAGCTACCTCTAAATATTGTCCAAATGACCCAGGATTTCGCCTGTGTTCTTTCTTCATGGGTACGCAGTATTGGACCAATGGCCATTCCATTTAATCAATTTTAGAAATTCACCCCTATGCACTATTGTCACCCTACCGTGCACCCCTTCAGTTCCATGAACCGGGGTGTGAAGGCCGGGCACCCCTTCAGTGACATGAACCGGGGTGTGAGGGCCGGGCACCCTTTCAGTGCCATGAAACGGGGTGTAAAGGCCGGGCACACCTCCAGCACCATGACCCGGGGTATGAGGGCCGGGCACCCCTTCAGTGCTATGTCCCTGGGTGTGAGGGCCGGGCACCCTTTCAGTGACATGAACCGGGGTGTGAAGGCCGGGCACCCCTTCATTGGCATGACCTGTAGTGGATGGGCCGGGCACCCTTTCAGTGCCATGACCCGGGGTGTGAGGGCCGGGCACCCCTTCAGCCCCATGACCCGGGCTGTGAGAGCCGGGCACCCGTTTAGGTCTATGACCAGGGGTGTGAGGGCCGGGCACACCTTCAGTGCCATGACCCGGGGTGTGAGGGCCGGGAACCCCTTCAATGACATGACCCGGGGCGTCAGGGCCGGGCACCCCTTCTGTGCCAATGAATAGGCTGCTTGTCCAATTAACCAGTCCGTTCACACATATTTATATTTGGGTTTTAAGTAACGAAACCCAAACGGTAGTTCCTTTGTTTTATTATAAAAGGTTGTATATATAATTCCTGAGTGTATATCAACCGTAAGTCTCACTGTCTAGGAGTGAATGAGAAAGGGACGGCGTTTATGTATGGTAAACGTTAGGTCACGTCCTTACGATATGAGTTGTGGTGAGCTACTGAAGCTTAGGGGCATCGCAGTGCGTGCTTACAGATATGCTGAGCTATGGGTCTCGCCCTCTTGGGTAAGTTGCCCGCTCACGTGTCAATCTCATGTCTTACTCATAGACAGTGGAAAGTTACAGGGTGGTGAATCTGAATACAATATCAGATGTATTGACCCATTTATATAATACGTTCTGTTGATGAGACAGGGGCCTATTACATCTCTCGGTCACCTACCAGCCGAGCTCCGTGAGGCCTAAATAACTCACAGAGTACAGTACATCCTAGACAACCCTAACCATGTTATAAACAGATATGTAGAAACTAAGCTGGGGAAATTACTGTAGGGGTATTCTCTACTACAGGGGACCTAGACTTTTGTGTCGTACGGGTTAGTATGTTATGAACAATGTTGAATTTGGACGATACTGCCCGGTAATAACAGAACAGGAACATTATTGCCAGAATTAACAGAACAGAGGGAATCGTAAGACTTGGTAGTGCAAATTCCCGTGACAGGTAAAATGGCAAGTTATTATTCAAATCAGCAAAATGTGTCTCGTTCAAGAAAGTTAACACTTTTAATTTCTCTGATACTATTTGAATATCCTTGATAGTGAAATTCATTACAGGAAGTGGAATTAAAGCAGACTTGAGTTTTCGATTTAACGCAAAATGCTGATGAGTAGGCAAGGTCCGTAATGTACTACAAGTGATTTCACAGTAATCAGGAGCCTTGTAATGCCCTTTCACAACTAGCTGCTTAACACCATTTTGGCATTTTAAAATTACAGTAGTGAGATTTGGAAAGAACAAATACTGCACATTGTGAAGGTGAGCGTGGAACACAGTCTTTAGACTAACTGGCCTATAACTGCATTGCGCTAACGCTGTGCGTACATTTGGTTGTATGACTGCCAATTCACATATTCCTTCTGCAGCAGGAATAAATGCAAACATGTAGGCTGGACATACGTGTAGGTGTAGATAAGACGACTTACACCGTGACAGTACCTCAGAATCCTCTATTGATAACAATGAATATTCTTCATCTACTAAGAAAAGTTCTTTAGGCCTATCTAGGGTATACAGTGTGTCGTTCACAAACCAGGGGAAGGGTTCTAAATGCCATGCATTAAACTCATGTTGCCCTCGCATAGGAATGTGGATCAGAATTGCATTGTGCGTGAGGGTTGACTCCAACAGTGGGTAATAATAGTGAACCTCATTGTCATTGAAAATAGGAGTTAAATGATACTGCAACTTGGCTATTTTTAAAGCTTCAAGAAGCGTCTGCACAGGCACAAGCCTCGCGTCCACACGTCCTATCCCGGCATCTACAATGCTGTCTATTAGTTCATTTTTAGAGGTTACAATTTTATGAACTGAAATTTCAGCAGCATGCAAATATTCTGTGAAGTAAAGGAGCCATTCTAACGTCGGAATTGCTTTCTGTAACCTAGTAACAATCCTCGAAACTTGGTTAGACTCCATTATGATTGCATTAACCTTTGATTCTAGAGCAGTAATCGCGTGAAAGGTTTGAGAAATAACGCGATTCTGTTGAGATACAGCCTGAACGACAACGTTCATTCGGTCCCCCAATTTAGCTACATCATCGGCCGTTGCCGTGCCAAACAAAGCGCTTTGGATAAGACCCACAAAATTAAAGAGACCCCTTTTTCGTCGTGCCTGAGAATGCACTTCTTGAGCAAGATCCGCTTGAGATGCAGGTAGATTTTTCCCCACATCAACTAGAAACTCGCGAAGGTTCTGGAGACGAAAGTGTAGAAGGTCTATAGTTTGTGAAACTATTGTCGAATTCTTCGAAGCTGTGCTGAGACTATGAAGGATGTCCAATGCTGATTGTAGTTGGCCGTCGACGTTTTCCATCTGACGCGGAAGTTGGAGTAGTGGCTGTAGTTCATACTTGATGTTCACCACGTCCTCAGCTATGAGAACGCGTCCGAGAGGTGCCACCAGTGCACCTGGTTTGAGGACTAATGTGGACATTTTCGTCAACACAACGGTGCCACAACAGAGTAGAAGCAAGACACTGACGATCCCAGCCATTCTGTAAGGAATTACAAACGAGTTAACGTCTACTCGCAGAACGTAGTTTCATACAATAGTCATTTGGGACATTTTGTTTCTGAACAGTCTGTAAGGATGTATCAATCACATTATCATCAACTTGAGGTAAGACATTTATCTGGGTCTTCTTTATACGATCCGCGTGCACGACATCTGCAATCTGTGCATTAGGCTTCCATATTTTGAATTTGTTGCCTGCTTCTTTTGAGATTATGCGGAATGGACCAGAAAATTTCGCCGAAAGTTTGGAGTTCCTTTCAGGTTCCCGTAACATAACAGCGTCCCCAACGTTCAGTGCGATAGGTTTAGCATGTTTATGTTGTTTGATGATCATTTCGGCGCGTGACGCCGCTAGCTGTGATCGTACTTGGTTATGAATTTCTGTAAAGACATGAATTTGTTTTGCCGCAAAATCATCCGTATTATATACCGGGTATGGCGCCTCTGTAAGGATGTCGTAAGGCAGACGTTTATCTGTGCCATAGACAATATAGTAGGGTGTTTTGCCCGTAGAGCTATTAACTGACCCATTAATCGAAGCTGCAACCTGGGGTAACCAATCCTCCCATGCGTATTGAAAACCAATAACAATTGGACGCAGTATTTCTAGGATTTTACTATTGGTTCTTTCAACAAGGCCATTAGCCTGTGGATGATAAGCTGTCACAAAAGTTTGTTTAATTCCATATTGTAAACATATATGCTCTATTAGCTCATTCTTGAACTCTGTTCCATTATCAGAGAGTAGAACTTTAGGCGTAGTATATGGACATATGAGATTCATCACTATAGCATAGGCTACTGCTTCGGCCGTTTTGCTTTTTAGTGGGACCAAGACCACGAACCTGGAAAAATGATCCACACACACTAAGACGTATCCTGATCCCTGATGACTCATTAGGAGTTGTAACAAGTCAACAGCGACGGTCTGGTGTAGGATATTGTAGAATCGGGGCAGGTGATCCTGTTGATCCTTTATGTTGAGCACATGCCAAACAATTAGCTATGTGTAATTCTATGTCTTTCTTCATAGTGTTCAGGAAATACTTCTTTCGTAAATCCGCTAAGCATTTATCACGACCTTGGTGACCTGCTTGTGGGACATCGTGGAACAATGTTATTACTGCTTTGCGCAACGTGTCAGGTACGACTATTTGAGACACATTACCCTCAGGAGATTTTCTCGTTCTATGGAGTATGTTATGTCGTAATTCAAACTGACTTAAGGGAAGAAATAACTTGGGGAGTTTAACATCCTCGCCCGATTCGAGAGCAAAAATAACAGCTGACCAATATGGGTCGCGTCGTTGCTCATCTTCCAGCTGCGAAAGAGTGAATGTTGATACAGGCATAACTGGTGCTATATTTCTTGACAGAGCGTCGGCGACAACATTCGCCCTCCCAGGTAAATACCTAAATTCGGGGTCAAACTCTTGAATTGTCAGATACCAGCGTGCTAATCTGCCTGATAAGTTTCTGCCATGGAACAGTTCGGTGACTGCCGCATGATCAGTAAAAACAGTTATCTTGTAGCCAAAGATAATGTCTTTGAACTTCTTAAGTGCCCACACAACGGCTAACGTTTCTAAATGCGTCACCGAATAACGTGTTTCAGCATCGATTAGTTTGCGACTTGCAAATGCTATCACTCTAAACTTCCCACGCGTGTCCTCTTGCATGAGCACTGCTCCGACTCCAATTCCGGAAGCGTCAGTACAGAGAGTGAAAGGTTGAGTGTAGTCTGGGAATGCTAGAACCGGGGCATTGGTTAGCGCTGTCTTCAATGCCGTAAAACTTTCCTCGTGTTCAGCATCCCATATGAACACTGCATCTTTTTTGAGCAACCTCGTTAGGGGCGATGCTAATGTTGCATAGTCCTTGATAAAGGAACGATAATAACCAGATAATCCGAGAAAGCTACGCACATGATCATTTGAGGTAGGACGCGGGAACTGAGATACAGCTTTGACTTTATCATTAACTGTGTGTATGCCCTCACCGTCGACTACATGACCAAGGAAATGGATTCTGGATTTTAAAAACTCGCACTTTGAGAGTTTTATTTTGAGTCCTGCTGTGGAAAGTTTGGCCAAAACTTCACGCAGTTTTATCAGATGGGAATCGACGTCCTTACTGACTACTATTAGATCATCCAAATAAGCGCAGACTGTGTTACCAATTAGTCCGGCAAACAGGGTGTTGATCATTCTTTGAAATGTTAGTGGGGCATTTCTGAGACCAAATGGCATTCGTAGAAACTCAAAGTGGCCTAGAGGCGTGCTAAATGCCGTGATTTCTCGTGATTTTTCATCGAGTGGTATTTGCCAATACCCACTAAGCAAATCTAAGTTGCTAAATACCGCATTATCCCTGCCTAAGGATTGCAATATGTCACTCAAGATAGGCATTGGGTACCTATCAGGGATTGTTTGATCATTTACGCGCCTGAAATCTATGACAGGGCGCCATCCACCATCCTTTTTCGGGACGAGGAATAATGGGCTATTAAAGGGGGATTTTGAGTGTCTAATGACATTCTCATCAAACATACCCTGTACCATATCTTGCACTACAACGCGCTGGCTATGAGGTAGTCTATAAGCTGGTACGTAAATAGGGTTGGTTCCTTCCTTTAACGCTATATGATGGGATGTTAAATCTGTCTGACCTAGCGTTTCCCCTGGCAAGGCTACTATTTCTGTAGTCGGCAAGCAGCTCTAACAGGCGTGTCTTGCCCTGAGGATGATCGATCACCTTGACATGTGGTGCTATTTGATATATCCTGGCCAGTCGAGTCTGTTGGCAATTCGCAACAATACCTCGAATTAGGAATTTATTTGGTTGCACTTCGACATTGCTGTGATATCTAGAAAATCACACACATAACATCCTTTCTTTAATTTCTTGATAATGTGAAATTGCTCCCGCAATCCCGTAGACTTGTGTGTGTGTGTACCACAGTAGACACAGCTGATTCCAAGGTCCGGTGATTGGGTCAATGCTCACAAAAATCCTGAGTACAGCAAACCACCGCTAATTGTCACACAACGTCATCCACAACACCATACCTCAGAATGCTGAGACCATCTCTCAGACAGGATGTGTCATCATCACTAGGGTGGGTGCTGGGTGCTGGTAACTGGGGGTTGTTCACGCCATACGAAAGAATTTTGTTGACAGGATGTTGATTGATGAGTAGTCTCAACAACTGCAGTCACATCCTGTCACACCCTGGGCAGTGAACGAATCATTTGCAGAAACTAATGTTCACTTCAGCTCACAGGATTGTTGCGTTGGTGAATTCCTCATTCTGGTAATGGAGAGTACTCTTCAACATTGCAGGTACTATCTTCCAACTCTTGCTGCTGTAATCACGCTGGGAAGGTGTGTGGTTGAGGTCGAGAGATATCTCTGACGCAAGATCCGCCTTCCTCTTAATAGGATTGGTAGACAACACTTTCGTCCTAGCGGTGAGCATAGGCTCAGAATGACTCATTGCTGTGTAGGAAACACCTTTAAACGTAACACTATTATTACGTGGATGAACATCTATCATGTTCTTTCGAAGAGTTGGTAGACCAAGTAACCGGTCAGCTGGCAAAATGAACTGCTGAACTATATAAAAGTCCGCATAGAAGGGCGTACCACGTCTTGAGAATCTGAGAGGTAACGTCACCATTCCTTTGATGCTCAGCTGAGTACCTGAAACTCCTTCGAGCTCAGCGTTACTAGGCCACCATTTGAATTTGCGGTGAGGGAATTTACGTTGTAACTCGTGATATGATGTCAAGGCCAATACATTAGCGCAAGCACCTGTGTCTATATCAAGAGCCAATCTGGTATTATCCACTCTCACCGGCACTGACAACACTTCCACTTTTCTAAGCGCCGCTATTAATGAGGCCGCTATAGAAGTGCTGTGAGGAGGGGCGGGAATTACCCTATCTATCCCTCTCCTTGCTGTAGTGTGCGCTGGTCTTCCCCCGATGACTTGTCCTGGGGACGTTTCTGCTTGCGCCTATACGACACCTCCGTTTCACTTAGGTCCACTCCCCTAGCCTTTATTAGTATATTGCACTCATGTGAACTATGAGATGTCGATTTGTGAAGAGCGCACCATTTGCGCACTTTCTGGGTAGGAGGAGGAGGTGCTGCTTTGGCTACCTCTCTGTTTGACCTTAAGAATGGCTTTGCACCGGGTGTGGCCTTAAAATTAGCACTATTACCTCGGAGCTGAAAACAATCTTCCATTACGTGGCCACGTTTATTACAATGTGCGCATCGTAACGATGTTTTCTGTTTATATGTTAGGCGGGGAGGAGCGATCGGAGCTAAGTGTGTCGAATAAGGAGTCTGAGAGTGAGGCATCTGTGGCATCTGAGACGGCTGGGGTTGTGGTGACGTCACTGAGGGCTGCGCCAGTAAGGGGCCCGTAGCCTGGGGACAGAGCTTGTTTGTGTATTCCATCATATCGAAGGGTGGTTCATACTGTACTTCCTGTGCCCGGCTATATAAGGGAACACGGACGGAAAGAAGAAAACTTATTAGTTCTATCAATGTTTCCACATTGTCCGGTGGCATATCACCCCGTGAGTTGTACCAGCCTGATGACCGGAAGGTCGCTTGCATGTCCTGGGGAACCTCGCCCGCGATGTCAACAGCGTCAACGGGTGTTTCGTTTCGTATACCTGGAATACAGCGATCCAACCATCTGAAGATCCATTGCAGTTGGCCCAGCTGTGACCTACCCCCAAAAATCCCAATTAGCGTTCGCTTGAACTTTTCATAGTCAGGGCTTTGTAAACCAAACGCATTTAAACGACTGCCCTCATAGGAACCCTGCGTTATATGGGAACGTACATATGCTTTCTTTTCTTCGTCAGTCGTTATGTGACTATTGCGCATGCTATCTTCACATGCACGAATAAAATGTGCGACCCTATAATCGTCTTGTCCGGTGAAATTTCGAACATAATCACCGCGCTGCATGATATTAATAACATTATCAGCTTTAGGTGTGGTAGTAGTACTGGTGTGAGGTTTAGAAGATGCCATTTTAGTGTTAGTATTAAGCAAATAAGTATTCTTACTCTTAATAGAAGGCTGGGTTAATAAGGTTGTTACCGATTTAGCAACAGACACACTATCACCTGTAACAGGGGTAACTGCTTTAGTATACTTAGGTGAGGTACTATAGTGATTACCAGACCGTAGGGTACGACGGTTTAAGTCGTCAAATGATTCGTCTATAACTTTCTCACTACTTCCTACCGACTCATTTAACTGTGTTCCATACTCAAAATCTATGTCAGTCTGGGCTTGATCATCGATGAGTTGGTTATCAGCAAACAGTTGCGCTAGGCGTTCGATTTCATCTACATTAGACATGGGAAACTTAGAAATTATCTATTAACCCCCTTGGGTCAATGAATACTTAACAGTAAGTAGATCACTTGCCTCTCATTTACAAGACAAATGAATATGTTTTGTAGTTAATTATTAAACTATCAATAAGTAGGCAGACACTTACAAACTACTGTAAATTATAGGTTTTCAATACATTAATCTTACATTCGACACTTTATCATTGAAATAATCCTATCCGACGAACCTATCCTTGTGAAGATATCTCTCGAACGTGTTCATGTGTGTAGAACTATGTAATTTAAATACCTATTTATACAGAGTAGTACGTCTGTATAGAAAATGTGATCCTTCAAGAGTTCTGAGTGGAGCGGTGGGTGGAGTGAGGGTGGGGCCTCTTCCTAGGATGCGTGCGCTGCTGCTGGTTTCCTTGGCAACGAGAAGACGCTTCTGCTTTGGTAAGAGACGAGTCCACTTGAAATACCTGTAGGTGAGTTCCTCCTCCGGCGATCAGAAAACTGATGATTGGTTATCACACTGGTCGTGCTGGTTCGCTGGCGAAAACTGCCGTGTGCCAATTCTTCACAGTCCACGTATATATGGAGATCTGTATGATGACACCGGAATTCGTAATTCGCGCTGACGACACAACAATACTGCTCAGCTGCTAGTGAAATACCAATTGAATTCCAGGTTACGAAACTGTTGTTCAACACTGCAACACTGTAATGTCTAGGGAATGCTGAGTGGAGTCTATCTCAACCGGCTCAATCTGGATATGTACCAACAGGCTGTAATATTTGTATATTACGAATTCTGCACGTATTTGTATGTGACAGAGATAAGGAGCGCTCACTACATATCGTCTCAATACGGGATATAATTTTAAACACTAGGATTATGTAACGCGTCACTGCTGCGTGGTTTCTTGTTTTTCACAAGACACAGACGGATGATACGACTACCAGTTTGAAGAATCCGTACACACCGCTTGCCACCTATATGAATCGGCTGCTGTCCAATTAACCAGTCCGTTCACACATATTTATATTTGGGTTTTAAGTAACGAAACCCAAACGGTAGTTCGTTTCTTTTATTATAAAAGGTTGTATATATAATTCCTGAGTGTATATCAACCGTAAGTCTCACTGTCTAGGAGTGAATGAGAAAGGGACGGCGTTTATGTATGATAAACGTTAGGTCACGTCCTTACGATATGAGTTGTGGTGAGCTACTGAAGCTTAGGGGCATCGCAGCGCGTGCTTACAGAAATGCTGAGCTATGGGTCTCGCCCTCTTGGGTAAGTTGCCCGCTCACGTGTCAATCTCATGTCTTACTCATAGACAGTGGAAAGTTACAGGGTGGTGAATCTGAATATAATATCAGATGTATTGACCCATTTATATAATACGTTCTGTTGATGAGACAGGGGCCTATTACACCAAGAAACGGGGTGTGAGGTGCGGGCACCCCTTCACATGACCCGGGGTGTGAGGGCCGGGCACCCATTCAGTGCCATGAATCGGGGTGTGAGGGCCGGGCACCCCTTCAGCACCATGACCCGGGGTGTGAGGGCTGGGCATGATTTCAGTGCCATGAATCGGGGTGTGAGGGCCGGGCACCCCTCTAGTACCATGACCCGGGGTATGAGGGCCGGCACCCCTTCAGTGCTATGACCCGGGGTGTGAGGGCCGGGCACCCTTTCAGTGACATGAACCTGGAGTGTGTGGGCCGGGCACCCTTTGAGTGCCATGACCCGGGGTGTGAGGGCCCGTCACTCCTTCAGTGCCATGACCCGGGATGTGAGGGCCGGGCAACCCTTCAGCACTATGACCTGGGGTGTGAGGGCCGGGATCGATTACCAGTGCCAAGAATCGGGGTGTGAGGTCCGGGCACCCCTCAAGCACCATGACCCAGAGTATGAGGGCCGGGCACCCCTTTAATGACATGACCCGTGGTGTGTGGTCCGGGCCCCCTTTCAGTGCCATGAACCGGGGTGTGAGGGACGGGCACCCGTTTAGGTCTATAACCAGGGGTGTGAGGGCCGGGCACACCTTCAGTGCCATGGCCAGGGGTGTGACGGCTGGGCACCGCTTCAGTGCCATGACCCGGGATGTGAGGGCCGGGCACCCCTTCAGTGACATGACTAGGGGCGTCAGGGCCGGGCACCCCTTCAGTGCCATGAGCCGGGTGTGAGGGCCGGGCACTCCTTCAGTGCCATGAAACGGGGTGTGAGGGCCGGGCACCCCTTCAGCACCATGACCCGGGGTGTGAGGGCCGGGCACCCTTTCAGTGCCATGAAACGGGATGTGAGGGCTGGGCACCCCTTCAGTGCCATGAAACGGGGTGTGAGGGCCGGGATCGATTTTAGTTCCATGAATCGGGGTGTGAGGGCCGGGTATCCTTCCAGCACCATGACCCGGGGTATGAGGGCCGGGCACCCCTTCAGTGCTATGACCCAGAGTGTGAGGGCCGGGCACCCTTTCACTGACTTGACCCGGGGTGTGAGGGCCGGGCACCCCTTCAGTGCCATGTCCAGGGGTGTGACGGCCGGGCACCGCTTCAGTGTCATGACCTGGGGTGTGAGGGCCGGGAACCCCTTCGGTGACATGACCAGGAGTGTGAGGGCCTTGCACCCCTTCAGCACCATGACCCGGGGTGTGAGGGCCGGGCACCCTTTCAGTGCCATGAAACGGGATGTGAGGGCTGGGCACCCCTTCAGTGCCATGAAACGGGGTGTGAGGGCCGGGATCGATTTTAGTTCCATGAATCGGGGTGTGAGGGCCGGGTATCCTTCCAGCACCATGACCCGGGGTATGAGGGCCGGGCACCCCTTCAGTGCTATGACCCAGAGTGTGAGGGCCAGGCACCCTTTCACTGACTTGACCCTGGGTGTGAGGGCCGGGCACCCCTTCAGTGCCATGTCCAGGGGTGTGACGGCCGGGCACCGCTTCAGTGTCATGACCTGGGGTGTGAGGGCCGGGAACCCCTTCGGTGACATGACCAGGAGTGTGAGGGCCTGGCACCCCTTCAGTGCCATGGCCAAGGGTGTGTTTACCGGGTCCCCTTTCAGTGCCATGAAACGGGGTGTGAGGGCCGGGCTCGATTTTATTTCCATGAATCGGGGTGTGAGGGACGGGCATCCCTCCAGCACCATGACCCGGGGTATGAGGGCCGGGCACCCCTTCAGTGCTATGACCCGGGGTGTGAGGGCCGGGCACCCTTTCACTGACATGACCCGGGGTGTGAGGGCCGGGCACCCCTTCAAAGACATGACCCGGAGTGTGTGGGCCGGGCACCCTTTCAGTGCCATGACCCGGGGTGTGAGGGCCGGTGACTCCTTCAGTGCCATGACCCGGGGTGTGAGGGCCGGGCACCCCTTCAGTACCATGACCTGGCGTGTGAGGGCCCGCCTCGATTTCAGTGCCATGAATCGGGGTGTGAGGGCCGGGCATCCCTCCAGCACCATGACCTGGGGTATGAGGGCCGAGCACCCCTTCAGTGCTATGACCCGGGGTGTGATGGCCGGGCACCCGTTTAGGTCTATGACAAGGGGTGTGAGGGCCGGGCACACCTTCAGTGCCATGTCCAGGGGTGTGACGGCCGGGCACCGCTTCAGTGCCATGACCTGGGGTGTGAGGGCCGGGATCCCCTTCAGTGACATGACCCGGGGCGTAAGGGCAGGGCACCCCTTTAGTGCCATGAAACGGGGTGTGAGGGCCGGGCTCGATTTTAGTTCCATGAATCGGGGTGTGAGGGCCGGGCATCCCTCCAGCACCATGACCCGGGGTATGAGGGCTGGGCACCCCTTAGTGCTATGACCCGGGGTGTGAGGGTCGGGCACCCTTTACTGACATGAACCGGGTGGTGAGGGCCGGGCACCCCTTCAAGACATGACCCGGAGGTGTGTGGGCCGGGCACCCTTTCAGTGCCATGAACCGGGGTGTGAGGGCCGGTGACTCCTTTAGTGCCATGAACCGGGGTGTGAGGGCCGGGCACCCCTTCAGCACCATGACCCGGGTGTGTTTGCCGGGTACCCTTTCAGTGCCATGAGCCGGGGTGTGAGGGCCGGGCACCCGTTTGGGTCTATAACTAGGGGTGGGGCCGGGCACCCCTTCAGTGACATGACCCGAGGGTGATGTCCGTTTTCAGCTCCATGACCCGGTATGTGAGGGCTGGGCATCCCTCCAGCACCATGGCCCGGGGTGTGAGGGCCGGGCACCCCTCCAGCACCATGGCCCGGGGTGTGAGGGCCGGGCACCCCTTCAGTGTAATGAACCGGGGTGTCCTGGCCGGACACCCCTCCAGAACCATGGCCCGTGGTGTGAGGGCCGGGCACCTTCAGTACAGATCGGGGTGGGGCGGGCACCGCTTCAAGGGTGCCACATGACCCGGCGTGTGAGGCCAGAGCGCGCTTGGCCCATGACCCGGGGTGTGATGGCCGGGCACCCGTTTAGGTCTATGACAAGGGGTGTGAGGGCCGGGCACACCTTCAGTGCCATGTCCAGGGGTGTGACGGCCGGGCACCGCTTCAGTGCGTTGACCTGGGGTGTGAGGGCCGGGAAAACCTTCAGTGACATGAACCGGGGCGTAAGGGCAGGGCACCCGTTTAGTGCCATGAAACGGGGTGTGAGGGCCGGGCTCAATTTTAGTTCCGTGAATCGGGGTGTGAGGGCCGGGCATCCCTCCAGCACCATGAGCCGCGGTATGAGGGCTGGGCACCCCTTCAGTGCTATGACCCGGGGTCTGAGGGCCGGGCACCCTTTCACTGACATGACCCGGGGTGTGAGGGCCCAGGCACCCCGCTAAAGACATGACCCAGGAAGGTGTGTGGGCCCGGAGCACCCTTTCAGTGCCGCGGCCGGGGGTGTGAGGTCGGTGACTCCTTCAGTGCCATGACCCGGGGTGTGAGGGCTGGGCACCCCTTCAGCACCATGACCCGGGGTGTGTTTTCCGGGTACCCTTTCAGTGCCATGACCCGGGGTGTGAGGGCCGGGCACCCGTTTAGGTCTATAACCAGGGGTGTGAGGGCCGGGCACACCTTCAGTGCCATGTCCAGGGGTGTGACGGCCGGGCACCGCTTCAGTGCCATCACCTGGGGTGTGAGGGCCGAGAACCGATTCAACTCAATGACCTGGGGTGTGAGGGCCGGGCACCCTTTTAGGTCCATGACCCGGGGTGTGAGGGCCGTGCACCCCTTCAGTGACATGACCCGGGGTGTGATGTCCGGGCACCCCTTCAGCTCCATGACCCGGTATGTGAGGGCTGGGCATCCCTCCAGCACCACGGCCCGGGGTGTGAGGGCCGGGCACCCCTCCAGCACCATGGCCCGGGGTGTGAGGGTCGGGCACCCCTTCAGTGTCATGAACCGGGGTGTCCTGGCCGGATACTCCTCCAGAACCATGGCCCGTGGTGTGAGGGCCGGGCACCCTTTCAGTACCATGAATTTTGGTGTAGGGCCGGGCACCACTTTAGGTACATGACCAGGGGTGTGAGGTCCGGGCACCTCATCAGTGCCATGACCCGGGGTGTGAGGGCCGGGCACCCCTTCAGTGACATGACCCGGGTGTGATGTCCGGCACTCTTCAGCCCATGACCCGTATGTGTGAGGGCTGGGCATCCTCCAGCACCATGGGCCCGGGAGGGAGGGCCGGGCACCCCTCCAGCACCATGGCCCGGGGTGTGAGGGTCGGGCACCCCTTCAGTGTCATGAACCGGGGTGTCCTGGCCGGATACCCCTCCAGAACCATGGCCCGTGGTGTGAGGGCCGGGCATCCTTTCAGTACCATGAATCAGGGTGTAGGGCCGGGCACCACTTTAGGTACATGACCAGGGGTGTGAGGGCCGGGCACCTCATCAGTGCCATGACCCGGGGTGTGAGGGCCGGGCACCCCTTCAGTGACATGACCAGGAGTGTGAGGGCCTGGCACCCCTACAGTGCCATGGCCAAGGGTGTGTTTGCCGGGTACCCGTTCAGTGCCATGACCCGAGGTGTGAGGGCCGGGCACCCGTTTAGGTCTATAACCAGGGGTGTGAGGGCCGGGCACAGCTTCAGTGCCATGGCCAGGGGTGTGTTTGCCGGGTACCCTTTCAGTGCTATGACCCGGGGTGTGAGGGCCGGGCACCCGTTTAGGTCTATAACCAGGGGTGTGAGGGCCGGGCACACCTTCAGTGCCATGGCTAGGGGTGTGACGGCCGGGCACCCCTTCAGTGACATGACCCGGGGTGTGAGGGCCGGGCACTATTTCAGTGCCATGAAATGGGGTGTGAAGGCCGGGCAACCCTACAGTGCTGTGAAACGGGGTGTGAGGGCCGGGCACCCCTTCACATGACCCGGGGTGTGAGGGCCGGGCACCCCTTCAGTGCCATGAATCGGGGTGTGAGGGCCGGGCACCCCTTCAGCACCATGACCCGGGGTGTGAGGGCCCGCCTCGATTTCAGTGCCATGAATCGGGGTGTGAGGGCCGGGCACCCCTCCAGCACCATGACCTGGGGTATGAGGGCCGAGCACCCCTTCAGTGCTATGACCCGGGGTGTGATGGCCGGGCACCCGTTTAGGTCTATGACAAGGGGTGTGAGGGCCGGGCACACCTTCAGTGCCATGTCCAGGGGTGTGACGGCCGGGCACCGCTACAGTGCCATTACCTGGGGTGTGAGGGCCGGGAACCCCTTCAGTGACATGACCCGGGGCGTAAGGGCAGGGCACCCCTTTAGTGCCATGAAACGGGGTGTGAGGGCCGGGCTCAATTTTAGTTCCATGAATCGGGGTGTGAGGGCCGGGCATCCCTCCAGCACCATGACCCGCGGTATGAGGGCTGGGCATCCCTTCAGTGCTATGACCCGGGGTGTGAGGGCCGGGCACCCTTTCACTGACATGACCCGGGGTGTGAGGGCCGGGCACCCCTTCAAAGACATGACCCAGAGTCTGTGGGCCGGGCACCCTTTCAGTGCCATGACCCGGGGTGTGAGGGCCGGTGACTCCTTCAGTGCCATGACCCGGGGTGTGAGGGCTGGGTACCCCTTCAGCCCCATGACCCGGGGTGTGCTTGGCGGGTACCCTTTCAGTGCCATGGCCAGGGGTGTGACGGCCGGGCACACCTTCAGTGCCATGGCCAGGGGTGTGACGGGAGGGCACCGCTTCAGTGCCATAACCCGGGGTGTGACGGCCGGGCACCCTTTCAGCTCCATGACCCGTGGTGTGAGGGCCGGGAACCGATTCAACTCCATGACCTGGGGTATGGTGCCGGGCACCCTCTTAGGTCCATGACCCGGGGTGTGAGGGCCGTTCACCCCTTCAGTGACATGACCCGGGGTGTGATGTCCGGGCACCCCTTCAGCTCCATGACCCGGTATGTGAGGGCTGGGCATCCCTCCAGCACCATGGCCTGGGGTGTGAGGGCCGGGCACCCCTCCAGCACCATGACCCGGGGTGTGAGGGCCGGACACCCCTTCAGTGTCATGAACCGGGGTGTCCTGGCCGGACACCCCTCCACAACCATGGCCCGTGGTGTGAGGGCCGGGCACCCTTTCAGTACCATGAATCGGGGTGTAGGGCCGGGCACCACTTTAGGTACATGACCAGGGGTGTGAGGGCCGGGCACCTCTTCAGTGCCATGACCCGGGGTGTGAGGGCCGGGCACCCCTTCAGTGACATGACCCGGGGTGTGATGTCCGGGCACCCCTTCAGCTCCATGACCCGGTATGTGAGGGCTGGGCATCCCTCCAGCACCATGGCCCGGGGTGTGAGGGCCGGGCACCCCTCCAGCACCATGGCCCGGGGTGTGAGGGTCGGGCACCCCTTCAGTGTCATGAACCGGGGTGTCCTGGCCGGATACCCCTCCAGAACCATGGCCCGTGGTGTGAGGGCCGGGCACCCTTTCAGTACCATGAATCAGGGTGTAGGGCCGGGCACCACTTTAGGTACATGACCAGGGGTGTGAGGGCCGGGCACCTCATCAGTGCCATGACCCGGGGTGTGAGGGCCGGGCACCCCTTCAGTGACATGACCAGGAGTGTGAGGGCCTGGCACCCCTACAGTGCCATGGCCAAGGGTGTGTTTGCCGGGTACCCTTTCAGTGCCATGACCCGAGGTGTGAGGGCCGGGCACCCGTTTAGGTCTATAACCAGGGGTGTGAGGGCCGGGCACACCTTCCGTGCCATGGCCAGGGGTGATGACGGCCGGGCACCCCTTCAGTGATATGACCCGGGGTGTGAGGGCCGGGCACCCCTTCACATGATCCGGGGTGTAGGGCCGGGCACCACTTTAGGTACATGACCATGGGTGTGAGGGCCGGGCACCTCATCAGTGCCATGACCCGGGGTGTGAGGGCCGGGCACAGCTTCAGTGCCATGGCCAGGGGTGTGTTTGCCGGGTACCCTTTCAGTGCTATGACCCGGGGTGTGAGGGCCCGGCACCCGTTTAGGCCTTTAACCAGGGGTGTGAGGGCCGGGCACACCTTCAGTGCCATGGCTAGGGGTGTGACGGCCGGGCACCCCTTCAGTGCCATGACCCGGGGTGTGAAGTCCGGGCACTATTTCAGTGCCATGAAATGGGGTGTGTAGGCCGGGCAATCCTACAGTGCTGTGAACCGGGGTGTGAGGGCCGCGCACCCCTTCACATGACCCGGGGTGTGAGGGCCGCGCACCCCTTCACATGACCCAGGGTGTGAGGGCCGGGCACCCCTTCAGTACCATGACCTGGGGTGTGAGGGCCCGCCTCGATTTCAGTGCCATGAATCGGGGTGTGAGGGCCGGGCATCCCTCCAGCACCATGACCTGGGGTATGAGGGCCGAGCACCCCTTCAGTGCTATGACCCGGGGTGTGATGGCCGGGCACCCGTTTAGGTCTATGACAAGGGGTGTGAGGGCCGGGCACACCTTCAGTGCCATGTCCAGGGGTGTGACGGCCGGGCACCGCTACAGTGCCATTACCTGGGGTGTGAGGGCCGGGAACCCCTTCAGTGACATGACCCGGGGCGTAAGGGCAGGGCACCCCTTTAGTGCCATGAAACGGGGTGTGAGGGCCGGGCTCAATTTTAGTTCCATGAATCGGGGTGTGAGGGCCGGGCATCCCTCCAGCACCATGACCCGCGGTATGAGGGCTGGGCATCCCTTCAGTGCTATGACCCGGGGTGTGAGGGCCGGGCACCCTTTCACTGACATGACCCGGGGTGTGAGGGCCGGGCACCCCTTCAAAGACATGACCCAGAGTCTGTGGGCCGGGCACCCTTTCAGTGCCATGACCCGGGGTGTGAGGGCCGGTGACTCCTTCAGTGCCATGACCCGGGGTGTGAGGGCTGGGTACCCCTTCAGCCCCATGACCCGGGGTGTGCTTGGCGGGTACCCTTTCAGTGCCATGGCCAGGGGTGTGACGGCCGGGCACACCTTCAGTGCCATGGCCAGGGGTGTGACGGGAGGGCACCGCTTCAGTGCCATAACCCGGGGTGTGACGGCCGGGCACCCTTTCAGCTCCATGACCCGTGGTGTGAGGGCCGGGAACCGATTCAACTCCATGACCTGGGGTATGGTGCCGGGCACCCTCTTAGGTCCATGACCCGGGGTGTGAGGGCCGTTCACCCCTTCAGTGACATGACCCGGGGTGTGATGTCCGGGCACCCCTTCAGCTCCATGACCAGGTATGTGAGGGCTGGGCATCCCTCCAGCACCATGGCCCGGTTTGAGAGGGCCAGGCACCCCTCCAGCACCATGGCCCGGGGTGTGAGGGCCGGGCACCCCTTCAGTGGCATGAACCGGGGTGTCCTGGCTGGACACCCCTCCAGAACCATGGCCCGTGGTGTGAGGGCCGGGCACCCTTTCAGTACCATGAATCGGGCTGTGAGGAGCTGGAGGCACCCCTTCAGTGACATGACCAAAAGTGTGAGGGCCGGGCACCCCTTCAGTGACATGACCCGGGGTGTGAGGGCCGGGCACCCCTTCACATGACCCGGGGTGTAGGGCCGGGCACCACTTTAGGTACATGACCAGGGGTGTGAGGGCCGGGCACCTCATCAGTGCCATGACCCGGGGTGTGAGGGCCGGGCACACCTTCAGTGCATGGCCAGGTGTGGGTTTGCCGGGTGCCCTTTCAGTGCCATGACTCGGAGTGTGAGGGCCAGGCACCAGTTTAGGTCTATAACCAGGGGTGTGAGGGCCGGGCACCAGTTTAGGTCTATAACCAGGGTGTGAGGGCCGGAGCACACCTTCAGTGCCATGAAATGGGGTGTGAAGGCCGGGCAACCCTACAGTGCTGTGAACCGGGGTGTGAGGGCCGGGCACCCCTTCACATGACCCGGGGTGTGAGGGCCGGGCACCCCTTCAATGCCATGAATCGGGTTGTGAGGGCCGGGCACCGCTTCAGCACCATGTCCTGGGGTAGGAGGGCCGAGCACCCCTTCAGTGCTATGACCCGGGGTGTGAGGGCCGGGCACCCGTTCAGTGACATGACCCGGGGTGTGAGGGCCGGGCACCCCTTCAATGACATGACCCGGGGTGTGTGGGCCGGATACCCTTTCAGTGCTATGACCCGGACTGTGAGGGCCGGTCACTCCTTCAGTGCCATGACCCGGGGTGTGAGGCCCGGGCACCCCTTCAGCCCCATGACCCGGGGTGTGAGGGCCGGGCACTCGTTTAGGTCTATGACCAGGGGTGTGAGGGCCGGGCACTCGTTTAGCTCTAAGTCCACGGGTGTGAGGGCCGGGCACACCTTCAGTGCCATGGCCAGGGGTGTGACGGCCGGACACCTCATCAGTGCCATGACCCGGGATGTGAGGGCCGGGTACCCCTTCAGTGACATGACCCGGAGTGTGAGGGCCGGGCACCCCTTAAGTGTCATGAACCGGGGTGTCCTGGACGGACACCCCTCCAGATCCATGGCCCGTGGTGTGAGGGCCGGGCACCCTTTTAGTACCATGAATCGGGGTGTAGGGCCGGGCACCACTTTAGGTACATGACCAGGGGTGTGAGGGCGGGCACCTCAACAGTGCCACTGACCCGGGCTGTGAGGCCAGGCACCCCTTCAGTGACATGACCAGGGTGTGAGGCCGAGGCACCCCTTCAGTGACATGACCCGGGGTGGCGGGCCGGGCACCCCTTCACATGACCCGGGGTGTAGGGCCGGGCACCACTTCCCAGGTACATGACCAGGGGTGTGAGGGCGGGCACCTCAGCAGTGCCATGACCCGGGGTGTGAGGGCCGGGCACACCTTCCAGTGCATGGCCAGGTGTGTATTTGCCGAGGTGCCCTTTCAGTGCCATGACCCGGGGTGTGAGGGCCGGGCACCAGTTTAGGTCTATAACCAGGGGTGTGAGGGCCGGGCACCAGTTTAGGTCTATAACCAGGGGTGTGAGGGCCAGGCACACCATCAGTGCCATGAAATGGGGTGTGAAGGCCGGGCAACCCTACAGTGCTGTGAACCGGGGTGTGAGGGCCGGGCACCCCTTCACATGACCCGGGGTGTGAGGGCCGGGCACCCCTTCAATGCCATGAATCGGGTTGTGAGGGCCGGGCACCCCTTCAGCACCATGTCCTGGGGCAGGAGGGCCGAGCACCCCTTCAGTGCTATGACCCGGGGTGTGAGGGCCGGGCACCCGTTCAGTGACATGACCCGGGGTGTGAGGGCCGGGCACCCCTTCAATGACATGACCCGGGGTGTGTGGGCCGGGTACCCTTTCAGTGCTATGACCCGGAGTGTGAGGGCCGGTCACTCCTTCAGTGCCATGACCGGGGTGTGAGGGCGAGCACCCCTTCAACCCCATGACCCGGGGTGTGAGGGCGGGCACTCGTTTGATCTATGACCAGGGGTGTGAGGCCAGGCACTCGTTTAGCTCTAAGTCCACGGGTGTTAGGGCCGGGCACCCTTTCAGCACCATGACCCTGGGTGTGAGGGCCGGGCACCCCTTCAGCACCATGACCCGGTGTGTGAGGGGCGGGCACCCCTTCAGTTCCATGAACCGGGGTGTGAAGGCCGGGCACCCCTTCAGTGACATGAACCGGGGTGTGAGGGCCGGGCACCCTTTCAGTGCCATGAAACGGGGTGTAAAGGCCGGGCACACCTCCAGCACCATGACCCGGGGTGTGAGGGCCGGGCTCGATTTCAGTGCCATGAATCGGGGTGAGGGCCGGGCACCCCTCTAGCACCATGACACGGGGTATAAGAGCCGGGCACCCCTTCATTGACATGACCCGGTGTGTGTTTGCCGGGTACCCTTTCAGTGCCATGACCCGGGGTGTAGGCCAGGCACCCCTTCAGTGACATGACACAGGTGAGAGGCCGGGCACTATTTTAGGCCATGAAATGGGGTGTGAAGGCCGGACAACCCTACAGTGCTGTGAACCGGGGTGTGAGGGCCGGGCACCCCTTCACATATTGAGGTGTGAGGGCCGGGCACCCTTTCACATGACCCGGGGTGTGAGGGCCGGGCACCCCTCCAGTGCCATGAATCGGGGTGTGAGGGCCGGGCATCGCTTCAGCGCCATGACCCGGGGTGTGAGGGCCGGCCTCGATTTCAGTGCCATGAATAAGGGTGTGAGAGCCGGTCACCCCTCCAGCACCATGACCTGGGGTATGAGGGCCGAGCACCCCTTCAGTGCTATTACCCGGGGTGTGAGGGCCAGGCACCCTTTCAGAGACATGACCCGGGGTGTGAGGGCCAGGCACCTCTTCAATGACATGACCCGGGGTGTGAGGGCCGGGCACCCCTCCAGCACCATGGCCCGGGGTGTGAGGGCGGGGCACCCCTTCAGCACCATGGCCCGGGGTGTGAGGGCCGGGCACCTCTCCAGCACCATGGCCCGGGGTGTCAGGGCCGGACACCTCTCCAACACCATGGCCCGGGGTGTCAGGGCCGGACACCCCTCCAGCACCATGGCCCGGAGTTTAACGGCCGGGCACCGCTTCAGTGCCATGTCCCGGGGTGTGAGGGCCGGGCACCTTTTCAGTGCCATGACCCAGGGTGTGAGAGCCGGGCTCGATTTCAGTGCCATGAATCGGAGTGTGAGGGCGGGGCACCCCTCCAGCACCATGATCCAGGGTATGAGGGCCGGGCACCCCTTCAGTGCTATGACCCGGGGTTTGAGGGCCGGGCACCCTTTCAGTGACATGACACCGGGGTGTGGGTCCAGGCACCCTTTCAATGACATGACCCGGGGTGTGTGGGGGCCGGGCACCCTTTCAGTGCCATAACCCGGGGTGTAAGGGCCGGTCACTCCTTCAGTGCCATGACCCGGGGTGCGAGGGCGGGGCACACCTTCAGCCCCAAAACCCGGGGTGTGAGGGCCGGGCACTCGTTTAGGTCTATGACCAGGGGTGTGAGGGCCGGGCACTCGTTTAGGTCTATGGCCAGGGGTGTGAGGGCTGGGCATACCTTCAGTGCCATGGCCAGGGGTGTGACGGCCGGGTTACCACTTCAGTGCTATGACCCCGGGTGTGAGGGCCGGGCACTCCTTCAGTGACATGAATCGGGGTGTGAGGGCCGGGTACAATTTCAGTGACATGACCCTGGGTGTGAGGGCCAAGCACCCCTTTAGTGACATGACCCGGTGTGTGAGGGCCGGGCACCCCTTCAGTGCCATGAATCGGGGTGTGAGGGCCGGGCACCCTTTCAGTGACATGACCCGGGGTGTGAGGGCCGGGCACCCCTCCAGCAGCATGGCCCAGGGTGTGAGGGCGGGGCACCCCTTCAGCACCATGGCCCGGGGTGTGAGGGCCGGGCACCTCTCCAGCACCATGGCCCGGGGTGGGAGGTCCAGACATCTCTGCAACACCATGGCCCGGGTGTGAGGCCGGGCACCCCTTCAGTGCCATGAATCGGGGTGTGAGGGCCGGGCACCCCTACAGAGCTATGAACCGGCCTGTGAGGTCTGGGCATCCCTTCACATGACACTGGGTGCGAGGGCCGGGCTTCTTTTTAGTGCCACGACCAAGGGTGTGATCGCCGGGCACCCGTTCAGTGCCATGAATCGTGGTGTGATGGCCAGGCACTCCTTCAGCTCCATGACCCGGTATGTGAGGGTCGGGCACCCCTCCATCACCATGGCCCGGGGTGTAAGGGCCGGGCACCCCTTCAGTGTCATGACCTGGGGTGTCAGGGCCGGACATCCCTCCAGCACCATGACCCGGGTTGTAAGGGCCGGGCACCGCTTCAGTGCCATGACCCGGTGTGTGAGGGCCGGGCACCCCTTCAATGACATGAACCTGCAGTGTGTGGGCCGGGCAACACTTCAGCACCATGACCCGGGATGTGAGATCCGGGATCGATTTCAGTGCCAAGAATCGGGGTGTGAGGTCCGGCCACCCCTCCAGCACCATGACCCAGGGTTTGAGGGCCGGGCACCCCTTCAGTGACATGACAAGGGGCGTCAGGGCCGGGCACCCCTTCAGTGCCATGTGCCGGGGTGTGAGGACCAGGCACCCCTTCAGTGCCATGAACCGGAGTGTGAAGGCCGGGCACCCCTTCAGATGACACGGGGTGTGAGGGCCGGGCACCTTTTCAGTGCCATGAATCGGCGTGTGATGGCCGGGCTCAACTTCAGTTCCATGACCCGTTGTGTGAGCGCCGGGAACCGCTTCAACCTCATAACCTGGGGTGTGAGGGCCGGGCACCCCTTTAGGTCCATGACCCGGGGTGGGAGGGCCATGCACCCCTTCAGTGACATGACCCGGGGTGTGAGGGCCAGGCACCCCTTTTGTGACATGACTTGGGGTGTGAGGGCCGGGCACCCCTCCAGCACCATGACCCGGACTGTGAGGGCCGGGCACCCCTTCAATGCCATGAACCGGGGTGTGAGGGCCGGGAACCCCTTCAGTGCTATGAATATTGGTTTGAAGGCCAGGCACCCTTTCAGTGCCATGAAACGGGGTGTGAAGGCCGGGCACCCCTCCAGCACCATGAACCGGTATGTGAGGGCTGGGCACCCCTCCAACACGATGGACCGAGGTGTGAGGGCCGGGCACCCCTTCACATGACCCGGGGTGTGAGGGCCGGGCACCCCTTCAGTGCCATGAATCGGGGTGTGAGGGCCGGGCACCCCTTCAGCACCATGACCTGGGATATGAGGGCCGAGCACCCCTTCAGTGCTATGACCCGGGGTGTGAGGGCCGGGCACCCGTTCAGTGACATGACCCCGGGTGTGAGGGCCGGGCACCCCTTCAATGACATGACCCGGGGTCTGTGGGCCGGGCACCCTTTCAGTGCTATGACCCGGGGTGTGAGGTCCGGTCACTCCTTCAGTGCCATGACCCGGGGTGTGAGGGCCGGGCACCCCTTCCGCCCCATGACCCTGGGTGTGAGGGCCGGGCACTCGTTTAGGTCTATAACCAGGGGTGTGAGGGCCGGACATTCGTTTAGCTCTATGACCACGGGTGTGAGGGCCGGGCACACCTTCAGTGCCATGGCCAGGGGTTTGACGGCCGGGCACCTCATCAGTGCCATGACCCGGGATGTGAGGGCCGGGTACATCTTCAGTGACATGACCCGGAGTGTGAGGGCCTGGCACCTCTATAGTGACATGATCCGGGGTGTGAGGGCCGGGCACCCTTTCAGCACCATGACCCTGGGTGTGAGGGCCGGGCACCCCTTCAGCACCATGACCCGGTGTGTGAGGGCCGGGCACCCCTTTAGTTCCATGAACCGGGGTGTGAAGGCCGGGCCCCCCTTCAGTGACATGAACCGGGGTGTGAGGGCCGGGTACCCTTTCAGTGCCATAAAATGGGGTGTAAAGGCCGGGCACACCTCCAGCACCATGACCCGGGGTATGAGGGCCGGGCACCCCTTCAGTGCTATGTCCCGGGGTGTGAGGACCGGGCACCCTTTCAGTGACATGAACCGGGGTGTGAGGGACGGGCACCCCTTCAATGACATGACCCGTAGAGGATGGGCCGGGCACCCTTTCAGTGCCATGACCCGGGGTGTGAGGGCCGGTCACTCCTTCAGTGCCATGACCCGGGGTGTGAGGGCCGGGCACCCCTTCAGCCCCATGACCCGGGGTGTGAGGGCCGGCAACCCGTTTAGGTCTATGACCAGGAGTGTGACGGCACGGCACCACTTCAGTGCCATGAACCGGGGTGTGAGGGCCAGGAACCCCTTCAGTGACATGACCCGGGGCGTCAGGGCCGGGCACCCCTTCAGTGCCATGAGCCGGGGTGTGAGGGCCGGGCACCTCTTTAGTGCCATGAAACGGGTGTGAGGGCCGGGCACCCCTACAGAGCTATGAACCCGAGTGTGAGGGCCTGGCACCTTTTCAGTGCCATGACCCGGGGTATGAGGGATGGGCTCGATTTCAGTGCCATGAATCGGGGTGTGAGGGCCGGGCACCCTTCCAGCACCATGACCCGGGGTATGAAGGCCGGGCACCCCTTCAGTGCTATGACCCGGGGTGTGAAGGCCGGGCACCCTTTCAGTGACATGACCAAGAGGGGGTGAGGGGCGGGCACCCCTTCAATGACATGACCTGGAGTGTGTGGGCCGGGCACCCTTTCGGTGCTATGAACAGGGGTCTGAGGGCTGGGCACCCCTTCAGCCCCATGACCCGGGGTGTCTGGGCCGGGCACCCATTTAGGTCTATGACCAGGGGTGTGAGGGCCGGGCACACCTTCAGTGCCATGGCCAGGGGTGTGACGGCCGGGCACCGCTTTAGTGCCATGACCCGGGGTATGACGGCCGGGAACCCCTTCAGTGACATGACCCGGGGCGTCAGGGCCGGGCACCCCTTCAGGGCCATGTGCCGGGGTTTGAGGGCCGGCAACTCTTCAGTGCCATGATACGGAGTGTGAGGGAAGGGCACCCCTACAGAGCTATAAACCGGGTGTGTGAGGGCCGGGCACCCCTTCACATAACACGGGGTGTGAGGGCCGGGCACCTTTCAGAGCCATGACCGGGTGTGAGGGCCGGGCACCCTTTCAGTGACATGAACCGGGGTGTGAGGGCCGGGCACCCCTTCAATGACATGACCCGTAGTGAATGGGCCGGGCACCCTTTCAGTGCCATGACCCGGGGTGTGAGGGCCGTGAACCCCTTCAATGACATGACCCGGGGTGTGTGGGCCGGGCACCCGTTTAGGTCTATGACCAGGGGTGTGAGGGCCGGGCACACCTTCAGTGCCATGGCCAGGGGTGTGACGGCCGGGCACCGCTTCAGTGCCATGACCCGGGGTATGACGGCCGGGAAGCCCTTCAGTGACATGACCCGGGGCGTCAGGGCCGGGCACCCCTTCAGAGCCATGTGTCGGGGTTTGAGGGCCGGGCAACTCTTCAGTGCCATGAAACGGAGTGTGAGGGAAGGGCACCCCTACAGAGCTATAATCCGGGTGTGTGAAGGCCGGGCACCCCTTCACATGACACGGGGTGTGAGGGCCGGGCACCTTTTCAGAGCCATGACCGGGGTGTGAGGGTCGGGCACCCCTCCAGCAACATGGCCTGGATTGTGAGGGCCGGGCACCCCTTCAGTGTCATGACACGGGTGTGTCAGGGCCTGACACCCCTCCAGCACCATGGCCCGGGGTGTGAGGGCCGGGCACCCTTTCAGTGCCATGAATCGGGGTGTGAGGGCCGGGCACCTCATAACGTACATGACCAGGGGTGTGAGGGCAGGGCAAACCTACAGTGCCATGGCCAGGGGTGTGAGGGCCGGGCACCTCATCAGTGCCATGACCCGTGGTGTGAGGGCCGGGCACCCCTTCAGTGACATGACCCGGGGTGTGACGGCCGGGCACCCCTTCAGTGACATGACCCAGGGTGTGAGGGCCGGGCACCCCTTCAGCACCTTGACCCGGGGTGTGAGGGTGGGCACCCCTTCAGTGCCATGACACGGGGTGTGAGGGCCGGCTCCCATTCAGTGCCATGACCCGGAGTGTGAGGGCCGGGCACCCCTTCAGTGACATGACCCAGGGTGTGAGGGCCGGGCACCCCATAAGTGACATGAACTAAGGTGTTAGGGCCGGGCACCCCTTCAGTGTCATGAAACGGGGTTGTGAGGGCCGGGCACCCCTTCACATGACCCGGGGTGTAAGGGCCGGGCACCCCTTCAACACCATGATCTGGGGTTTGAGGGCCAGGCACCCCTTCAATGCCATGACCCGGAGTGTGAGAGCTGGGCACCCCTTCAGTGACATGACCCGGGGTGTCTGGGCCAGGACTCTGCCTGGTCATCATGAACCTGGGTGTGAGGCCAGGCACCTCACATGACCCAGGTTGTCAGGGCAGAGCACCCCTCACTTTGATGGCCCAGTGTGGGCCCAGGCACCGCCAATTACCATGAACCGGAGTGTGAGGGCCGGGCACCCTTTCAGTGACATGACCCGGGGGGTGAGGGCAGGGCACCCCTCCAGCACCATGGCCTGGGGTGTGAGGGCCGGGCACCCCTTCAGTGTCATGACCCGGGTGTTTCAGGGCCTGACAGCCCTCCAGCACCATGGCCCGGGGTGTGAGGGCCGGGCACCCTTCCAGTGCCATGAAACGGGGTGTGAGGGCCGGGCACCAAATTAGGTACATGACCAGGGGTGTGAGGGCCGGGCAAACCTTCAGTGCCATGGCCAGGGGTGTGACGGCCGGGCACCTCATCAGTGCCATGACCGGGGGTGTGAAGGCCGGGCACCCCTCCAGCACCATGGCCTGGGGGTGTGAGGGCCGGGCACCCCTTCAGTGTCATGACCCGGGTGTGTCAGGGCCTGACACCCCTCCAGCACCATGGCCCGGGCTGTGAGGGCCAGGCACCCTTTCAGTGCCATGAATCAGGGTGTGAGGGCCGGGAACCACTTTAGTTACATGACCAGGGGTGTGAGGGCCGGGCAAACCTTCAGTGCCATGGCCAGGGGTTGTGAGGGCCGGGCACCTCATCAGTGCCATGACCCGGGGTGTGAGGGCCGGGCACCCCTTCCTTGACATGACCCGGGGTGTGAGGGCCCGACACCCCTTCAGTAACATGACCCGGGGTGTGAGGGCCGGGCACCCCTTCAGTGACATGACCGAGGGTGTGAGGGC
>NW_024736499.1:0-18902 GCF_018991925.1 Homarus americanus
TATAACACCATCCATCATCATCACTACATATAACATCATCCATCATCATCACTACATATAACACCATCCATCATCACTACATATTAAAAAAATCTTCACTTATATATCACTGTCTCCACTATAGATCATGGACACAAATTCCAACCTTACTATAAATTGTTATTTTATATCATTTTTGTATTTATGTCTTGTTTTTTCTCCTCAATGACATCTCAGGATGGAAGGTGACCATATAATTGATATTACAATGTCTCTCTTATCTGTGTTGGAGTTCAAGACTAGTTATAAGGGAAAGGACTCCTTCCTCTTGTACGTAAAGACCAAAGTGATTTTTACTGGGAATCCAAATGACATGGTCGTTAAGGATGATTTCTTTCAAAATTACTATAAATTCTGCATGGAGACGGAGCTGCCCTATGCATTGTCGCTGAATATTGCTAAGCATCTCAAGGGTTCAGGATTTGTTTCTCGGCGTCAAGGTCCCAACGGCAACCAACGCTTTTGCTACGTTGGGGTGGCATGGCCCAAGGGCATCGACTACACCACGGTCCACCCCGGTCAGGCCGGCCGCAAAAGAAAACTACTTAAACCAGAAGAGGATCGCAAAAGAAAGATGAAGCTGTTTGAGAAGTCGAAGAAGAAATTGCATGATACTGAGCCGTACATCCTTGAATGGGACTGGACTAAGCAAGCATTGATTTACACAAAGAAGGAAGAAGAGTCGACACCACAGGCCATGTCAGAGGGAAATGAAAACAACAATGAGTCAACAGAACTGGTCAAAGAATTAGACAGCCATGTACAGGCACAGTTGTCAGTGGGACAAGAGAACAGTCAAGAGCCTACAGAAAAAATCCCGGATTTTGGGAGTGAAACACAATTTTTGCTTCCCCTCATAGAGGACTTAGTATTTGAATGAGTAAGACAGCGGAAGATTTATTTTTTGTACTGGACAATATAGTTCGATAAAAGCTTATTATGTTACTGTCAATATTTTTTTTTTTTTTTTTTATGGGGATTAGCCCACCCGGGCACAGGTCACTGACCCACATCGGGGCTAGGGGGCGACAATTTAATAGTAATAGTAATTCATAGTAAATAAAATTTATAATAAAAAGTAAAATAAAATAATAATAATAACAACACTGTAATATTGATAATAAAGAAAAGAAAAACAATAATCAATAGTGAGAAATGCTATATGTATAGTATGTTGTGTTGTCAATAGTAAGAGAAACAATTGAGATCCTGCAATTGTGTGTAAATGAGGCAGAAAGACAGATCATCAACCTGGGACTTGGTCACAATATTCGTGATGCCATATGGCAGCAGGGTCTACCATTAGACAACACATTATGCTTCCAATATCTTCTCAGGCGGTAGTACCTCCCTGTTTGATAGCTGCCTGCTACCTACTACCTAGTCAGCACACAACTAGTTTACAATTCCTTAGTCTTCTCACTTTATATTAATCACAACAATTGCACAATACTTGCACAACAATTGTCTTCAGTTGTTCTGCTCGGCTTAGTCTTTACACTTGGAACGGTGGCAAATGACTTTGCCATGGGAGAGGAGAGAGAGAAGGGAAACATAGAAATGAGAAGTAAAGTAGTAGGGGGTGATAGCAGGTGGGCTGTCCACCTACAGTAGCCGAGTCGAGGTGATTGGTTGGGGTGATGGCCACACGCAGCAGACGCCCGCCACTCAAGGGGGGCAAGGGTGGGAGGGGGGGGCTAAGCTAGTTAGACATTCATTAGTGTAATGGGTGTTAATTTATGTTTCTTAAAGGGTGGTGTTATTTGTTCACATCTATGTGTAAAGTGGGTCTTGTTTTATGTTAGCGTGGAGGCTCTTGGGCCACCAGCTGTGTGTTCTTGTGGTTTCTTTTTTTTAACTGAGTTAGCTGTTGTATGGCAGGTAGGGTACAAGGGACGGAGGCACCAAGATATTTAAAAGAAGAAATATAGTCAATAGTGTTGTTACCTATCTTGATCTTGGTGGGGCCTCGTTTGTGGTTACCAGGTTGGTTGTTGAACATGAGTTGAGGTGTGTTTGTGTGTGTTGGTACAGTACTCCTTCGGCCTCGTCTCTGTACTATCAGTCTCGGGGTCACAAGTTAATTACTGTATCTTACCTGTAGTTATGAGACAGCTGGTGGAACCCGTCTGACACCTATGAATTAAGATGGTGGACGTGGGCCAAGACTTATACCTGACGTAGGGCCGAGGGTTTGTGTTCAGTATTGACTTAATTTACTCACCTGGTCCGTACGTTCGTCTTTCCACCTTCAATATTTTTTTCTCACCAACTACCACCTTGTTAGTTCGGGCGGCTGGTCTGTTCTTACTTACTTTGTTATTAATTTTATCGTGTAGTGTTTAGTGCAGGAGGGAATCTGAGGTGTTTGGTAGGGTCACGCTGGATAACACCCTTCTCACGGCTATATAGATGCAGGACTCGAACCCAGGACATAATGGAGAGAGATAGCACCAATACCCCGAGAGAGTTATTCTTCCTATTATCTTATTATTCTTATTTAGGACCATTTGGGGATACAGGAGGTCAGGCGCCGCCATTTTGTTGACGTCTCGGGTCACGACATGGCCGGCCGCCCACAGTGCCACAACACAGAGGGCGGTGGCACTCTTACCCATGACCAGTAATCAACACTGTTATATATTTTTCTCTTTACGATCTATATGATATTGTGGTCATCATAGTATTACTAATAAGGAAAGAACAAATGGAATCATAATTATCTTAAACTCTTTCCAAACATACTGTAAATTTCTCTCTCAAACTCACTTGATCAATATTTAGAAACAACTTGATCACTTTCCCAAAGCTTGATCACTTCTCCAAAACTTGATCACTTTCCCAAACCTTGATCACTTCCCCAAACCTTGACTATTTTACCTGAACTGAACATTCAGGAAATATGAAGAAAACCTGACGACATTAGCTTGTTGTTGACCTCTGTTGCCTGTTGTTGGCCTGTGTTGTCTGTTGTTGACCTCTATTGCCTGTTGGTGACCTCTGTTTGTTGAAGACCTCTGTTGCTCCCTGTTAAGGCTATATAGGTCCCTGTCATGGCTATAGGTCCCTGTCATGGCTATAGGTCCCTGTCAAGGCTATAGGCCCCTGTCAAGGCTATAGGCCCCTGTCAAGGCTATAGGTCCCTGTCACTGCTATAGGTCCCTGTCAAGGCTATAAGTCCCTGTCATGGCTATAGGTCCCTGTCAAGGCTATAGGTCCCTGTCAAGGCTATAGGTCCCTGTCAAGGCTATAGGTCCCTGTCATGGCTATAGGTCCTTGTCATGGCTAATAGGTCCTTTTGTTGGTCAGGTAAACATTTAGGACCATTTGGGGATACAGGAGGTCAGGCGCCGCCATCTTGTTGACGTCCCGGGTCACGACATGGCCGGCCGCCCACAGTGCCACAACACGGAGGAGGGCGGCGGCAGTCATGGCACTCATCACCCATGACCAGTGATTAAGCCTGTAATTGTTGGTTATCATTACAGCATTAATTAACCCTTATCACTAATTAAAATTGATAAATATTCAGAAAACAAAAAATCGACATTTCTTTAGTTAACAGTCATGGCTCCCTACTGTCTGCTTATTACACATCATTATTATTATTGATCATATTACACCCTGTTGGTTATGTGTGATCAGAGACTTGTTACCTTGTGGTCAGTAGTACAAGTTGACCTCATATGACCCAGTAAACACAGTCACGCGATTTAGCAAGCAAGCAAGACCGACACAGAGGAAATACATTTGTTAAAAGTGATTATTTCTATGGCGTAAAGATAAATATTTTACAGGAATTAATATCAAAACTTGTTCCACTTACCTGTGTGACAATAATGAACGACAGTATTAAGTAGTGACTATGAGACCTGTATGAGAAGTTACTTGTGTTGTAGGACTATTACAGTGGCTGGTTATATGTTGTTAAGTACACTAAGGTTGTTAGGGGTCACAACAAGACGATTACAACACTTAATGAAAGGTTTAAGTTGTTGCTCTGTGGTCCGCCATCTCTTCTGTGATTGGCTGAATAATCTGACAAAATCTAATAGGTCCTGACGTGATTAAGGACAAAAAGGAAAATTCTTAGTAAACACAAAAAAATGACGTCATCATAGCGAGGTAAACAATGATTCCGTGAGAGAAATTTATATATTATTATCGTAGACCTGTGTGTGTGTTGTAGCAGGTATTAATTAACACAGGTGAATATGGTATTAATTAACACAGGTAGATAAGGTAAAGGTGATACATCCTTGATAATATTAACTTACTCTTCCACTATTACATGTGTCCTTATTGCCCTCATTGTCTTCATTTGGTTGTTATTGAGGAGTTAATTAAGGTAGTTGAGCTCACCTTGCTGACGTCTTACACCTTGCTGACGTCTTACACCTTGCTGACGTCTTACACCTTGCTGACGTCTAACACCTTGCTGACGTCTAACACCTTGCTGACGTCTTACTTATCAGCTGACAGTCGGGATCAGGTATGTTGTTGTGACAGATATACTAACATTAACAGAAGAATAGACGCATATTATCAATGATTGATCTGAATGGTTATATACAATCACAATACACCTGTAAGTTCGATCTAATTTACCTTACCTGATTGATTTACTGGAGTTACCTTATGGCCGATCAGTTTGACGTCAGTAGTGGGGAAATTTCTTGAATCAATTATAACAGATAGCATCCGATCGCATCTAGAGAAAAGCAAATTAATCTACGACTCTCAACATGGGTTTACAAAGGGAAAATCTTGTCTAACAAATCTGCTAACGTTTTTTAGGAAAGTCTTCGAGGTAGTAGATAATGACGAAAATTACGATGTTATTTACTTAGACTTCAGCAAAGCATTTGACAGAGTACCGCATCAGAGGCTTCTGAGAAAAATTAAGGCTCATGGTATCGAGGGGAAAGTTTTAAATTGGATAAAATCATGGCTCACCGATAAAACGCAGAGGGTCAGCGTAGATGGTGTTAAATCTGAGTGGGGCCGTGTAACCAGTCAGGGTTCCCCAGGGGGTCATTACTAGGCCCACTAACATTTTGCGTCTACCAAACGATTTTGAATGCTGGGATTATACGGTAACATATAGCAAGTTTGCAGATGGCTTTTAAAATAGAGACGGCAAATTAATTCAGTGGGATCAAGTATTCTAAACCTGGGAGGATCTACAAAATAAACTGCCAGAATTGTGGGTAAAAATATATACAATATGAAATTCAACACCAGCAAGTACAGCGTACTTAATATTCTGAAGAAACTAAATACTTATATAAATGTATATATCTTTCTGTAGCAACTCGCCTAAGAGAAGTCGACTTACAGAAGGGACTTGCTCAGGAATTGCTTATAGCCCGGACCTCGACTTCAAAAACTAGTGCATTAATGTTGAAATAAGGCACACACAAGTGTGTTTTATATCTAAAAGTGTAAGTAACAAGAGTGCAGAGGTCTTATTACAACTATATCTTGCGCTAGTCAGGCCGCACCTCGATTATGCGGTTCAGTTCTGGTGCCCTTATTATAAAATGGATATCAATTCACTAGAGTCGGTGCAGCGAAGAATGACGAAAATGATTCCGGGACTTGGAAACCTTCCATATCAGGATAGGTTAAAGAAACTAAACTTGCATTCCCTAGAAAGACGAAGAGTGCGGGGAGATATGATAGAAGTATTTAAATGGGTGAAAGGAATCAATAAAGGGGATATGAATGGGGTTCTTATATCCGAGCAAGGATAGGACTCAGGCAACGGATTCCAAGTTGGATAAGTTTAGGTTTAGGAGGAGATAAGGAAGAAACTGGTTTTCACAAATAAAGATTGGTGTTGGACAGTGGAACAGAGCACCATAACTTTGTATTAGTGCGGGAACTCTAGAAGATTTCAAGGAGGCTAGATGATTCATGGATGTTCAGTGAAATAACTCTGACCAGGGCTTCATACTGAAGGCCAGCAAGCCTGCAGACTCCTTATTTTCTTATGTTCTTATGTTCTTATGGACGAGTGGAACAAGCTTAGCAACTTTGTAGTAAGTGCGGGAACTCTGGAAAGTTTCAAAAGGTGGCTAGATAGATTCATGGATGATAGAGAGTGGTAGTAACTCTCGACAGGAGCTGCCATGCACAGGCCAACCGGCCTATTGCAGACTCCTTATTTTCTTATGTTCTTATGTTCTTATGGACGATTGGAACAAGCTTAGCAACTTTGTAGTAAGTGCGGGAACTCTGGAAAGTTTCAAAAGGAGGCTAGATAGATTCATGGATGATAGAGAGTGGTAGTAACTCTCGACAGGAGCTGCCATGCACAGGCCAACCGGCCTATTGCAGACTCCTTATTTTCTTATGTTCTTATGTTCTTATTACAGGTAGCCATGATGGGGTATAGAGGTCAAATGGCCCATGTAAGATATAACCCTCTGTTGTTTTTAATAGTCTTGGCCAATATTGACCTCAGGTTCATGGTTTCAATTGATAGAATTTTTTTTCCATAGGTCTACCAGCCTCTGTATTACAACTTGGCGAGCTCGAGACATGGAAACGTAACCTGGATTTATTACGTTTTGAGACTTGAAGACGTAACCCGGATTTAGTACTTCTTTTATTTTGCTTCTGTATTTTAAAAGTCTTATTGATAATCGTCCTGTTGTGTTTTGTCAGGAGAATATCTCTTATCTCTTAGGAGAATTACACTGCATCTCTCTCTCTCTCTCTCTCTCTCTCTCTCAGGAAAATAAGACTATTTCTCTATCTCGGGAAAAATCATCTCATACTTATTCACTTACTCTTACGTGACTGATGGTAGAGTTACATTAGGTATTTCACAAATCCTACGAATCCAGACGATTTTGGGTGGGTAAATGGGACCCAAGGTGTGTGTGTGTAGGCGCTAGTGATGAAAGAAATTGGAAAATAGAAGGACCTATGTGAATGTAAAGACGCTGGGGATGAAAGAAGTTGAAGAAATGATAACTTGCGTATTGTGAGTTATTAAACAAATCACATCTACTCGAGGTGATGAATGAAAAAGAAAATACTTACAGATTAAATAATATCGACTGAGTTATATTGAAAGGTAAATTAATATCTTGGGGTGATTATTATGAGCCTGTATGATAGTTGAAGCTTGTTGTCTTGACGAAGCTTTTGTCTTGGTTGAAGCTTGTCTTGAAGCTTTTGTCTTGATGAAGCTTGTTGTCTTGATGAAGCTTTTGTCTTAGTTGAAACTTGTCTTGATGAAGCTTGTTGTCTTGATGAAGCTTTTGTCTTAGTTGAAGCTTGTTGTCTTGATGAAGCTTTTGTCTTGGTTGAAGCTTGTTGTCTTGATGAAGCTTTTGTCTTGGTTGAAGCTTATCTTGATGAAGCTTTTGTCTTAGTTGAAACTTGTTGTCTTGATGAAGCTTGTTGTCTTGATGAAGCTTTTGTCTTAGTTGAAGCTTGTTGTCTTGATGAAGCTTTTGTCTTGTCTTGATGAAGCTTGTTGTCTTAGTTGAAACTTGTTGTCTTGATGAAGCTTGTTGTCTTGATGAAGCTTTTGTCTTAGTTGAAGCTTGTTGTCTTGATGAAGCTTTTGTCTTGGTTGAAGCTTGTTGTCTTGATGGAGCTTTTGTCTTGGTTGAAGCTTGTTATCTTGATTGGCGTGAGGTGATTGGTTGATGATTTATCTTCTTGGTAGTTATCTTGAAGACGATGGACGAATTACTTCACCTGTGTGTGTGTGTGTGTGTGACTGCAGGATGATATTAATACTCTTCTTTCTTCTATGTCACCAGGTATTTGCAACTTACCTGTACCTAATTAGTACAGGTAGAGGGGCATCAGGACAATGATCACCTGTCTTATGTCTGTCTTAGGAACGTTTGTCTGGGTACGGGAGATTTTTTTTTTTAGATCACCTTAAGAATCTTCGCCCCAGCTTATTCCACCTAAAGATTAACCCCCTAACCTAACCTAACCTAACCTCCGAAATGGTGGGTAATCTGGAGAAGCCAGATTACCCACCTTAAAAGTGAAGCTCTCTAGTGGGAAGAAAAAAATATATATTCCCGATGCTGGCTAAGTAATCAAGGATTTTTTGAAGAGGTATTTTTTTTCTCGCTTGAAATTGTTGAATAGATAACAAAAATGTTTTAAGGAGGGAGTAAATTATTTCCAGGTTAGTTTCGTAAAGAGAATATGCTTATTAAACACGCACAGAAAAACAATAAAAGCGCGCACGCACACACACACACACACACACACACGTCTAAATCCTCCGAGAGTATAAACAATTCCTTCAACACCGACATAGAAGAAATATTACTTCTCCTGGCGAGACTTATATTAATATCCAACTCCGCTAGAGAGACACAAACACTGGGGCACATCTCACACTACCTTCCGAGTGAGTCTACAAAAGGAAACAGACGTGTCCTTTTTTTTCCACCACTTTTTATGGAAAGTTTTCACCCACGTCAAACTTAATGGCCGAGGTAGGAGAAAGTATGCAGCCTCAGGGCCTCTTAAAATTAAAATTCCCTCCTCAAACTTGTTCTCCCACTTTACCAGGTTCTCCTCCTTCCCTTGGCTGGTGTCGCAGGAGTCCAACATAGATTATTATTCATTCAATGATTCTTGGACACGGTTCAATGATAGAGTGAGAGACAAGTTTCCTCATAACTCCGATATTTGTTTTCTCACTTATTTGTTGTTCTTAAGAAAGGAGGGTCGGGGGAAGGAGGGGTGGGGGAAGGAGGGGTGGGGGGAAGGAGAGGTGGGGGAAGGAGGGTGGGGAAGGAGGGGTGGGAAGGAGGGTCGGTGGAAGGAGAGGTGGGGATAGAGGGGCCGGGCGTTAGGAGGGGGGGGAAGGAGAGGTGGGGGAAGGAGGGCCGGGGAAGGAGGGGTGGTGGAAGGAGGGGTGGTGGAAGGAGGGGTGGGGGAAGGAGAGGTGGTGGAAGGAGGGTCAGTGGAAGGAGAGGTGGGGGAAAGAGGGCCGGAGGTTAGGAGGGGTGGGAGAGGGTAGAGGCGTGGTGATGGGGGAGGGTAGGGGTGTGGTGGTGGGGAAGGGTAGGGGACGTAGTGGTGAAGGACTGGATGGAAAAAGAGGAAGTTAGGGATTTTGAATCTTGTGAACTTCAAATAGGATTCGGAAGAAGAAAAGATTCACCAGTGTTTTATTCTGCGTGGTCTTGTCTCAGAGTCTTTACACCTTTATGAAACTTACTTTAATAACTCTTATATTGGCTGTTGACGAGATACTGTGCCTTGCACACACACACACACACACACACCCACACACACACACACCCACACACACACACACACACACACACAGACACCCACACGCACACACGCCCATTCCCCACGTCCCTCTCCCTGACCCATCCTCACCACCGGGATATCAACATAATCAAAAGTGACATTTCGTTTCGGAAAGAAGTGGAACCAGTGTTGAACAGTTATGAACAGTGAGAGCCGTGACCCGCCAGTGAGATAAGCACCGCTGGGAACTGACCGCCATCTCCTGACAAGGAGGTGCTAATCAGTCCACCCTGAGAACAACAGTGGGTCGGCTTCACACTTGACTTCGAAATAACACAACACCACCCAGTAGGGTGGGGATAGGTCAACAACTGCAAATATGTTGCCTGTATAACAAGTGAACTACCGTGTGTTGAGCACTGTGTCGTGTGTAGGTGTGTAGGTGCCCGTGAGGCAAGGCCTATACCCTTGTGGTCACGCTCGGCCATGTGGTGAGGGTTTGTTTACACAAACCCCCGTCCTCATAGTGTGCCAAGCTGGTTAGTTCTTTTGAAACTAAAATTGACTTTGATACTGTATCTAACCAGAAAAACAGAGATACTATTAAGAACAAGTGTAGTGTAATAAAAGTGTTTATAAACTGAGAAAACTCCTGTTACCTTAGTGTCCCCGACACCACACTCCCTCCGCGGGAGGCCCGCTCATGGCCTCCCCTCACCGCTAATACGCTGTAGATGCCAGTCTCCTTTGTCCTCTAAGAGGGTTACGCCTCCCAACCACCGCTGACTTCCTAGGAGTGCCAAGCAGTCCTCGGCCCTCTGACGTAGGCATATAAGTCGAGCCCTGTAACTCCACCATGTCTGAGTTGACTGGAGACCCAGCTACTCGCTTTAACTCTCCTGATGCCGAAAAGGCAGAAAGACTTAGAGACAATCAACTACAGCCACAACCCCCCATGAGAGTAAGATTATACTTCCCTGAAGGTACATCACCTGAAGACAAGTATCTCTGGCTGAACGATACGGAAGACAAATACCCTGAGGCTGAGTTTCAGTTCAGAGTCGGTACACAAGATCATGTTCTGATTAGAAACGACCCAGCAGTCATACAGGATCTCCTCACCAATAGCATAAGGGGAATAACCATGGAACAATCATCCCAACCATCGAGCAAGAAAACCATCTTAATCGTAGGGCTCGACCAGACCCCTACACTACTAGAAGCTCATCCCTACATCAGAAGGACGAAGCGACTCAGGGGCAAGAATGCAGTCATTGCAGACTGGGTTGGCTCGGGAGACCCACCCAAGACCATTCGAGTCCGTGGTGCCTATCGGACTCTGAAGGTAACTCTCTATCAGCCCCCTAACCGGAGGTGTTACAAATGTCAGCACTGGGGCCATGTGGCCCGGTTATGCCCCTCGACTAAGCCGTGGTGTGGTCTCTGCTCAAGGCAACATGCAACACAGGTTTGCAGAGATACAGTTGCTCAAGGGGGTGTCATCCAACAGAAGTGTATTAACTGCAAAACAGTTGGAGTTCCTGTATGGCACCCTAACTGTTCTAGAGCTCCTACACCCCTTCAGCGCCCAGACCCGCCACCCAGGCAGGTCTCAAGAAACACTAATGCTGCTAGGGTACTCCCTACGGCCAACCCCTGGCCCGCCCTCCCCACCAAAGCTCCAGGATCATCACCAGCAGTCATCGAAAGATCAGCATGGGGCAACACAGACGTACCGACACAACAGGTAGCTGCCAACACACTCCATGAACACGCACAACGTGAAGAGATCAATGATTTGAAAAATGAAATTAAAGAACTCAAAGCTCAGTTTACAGCTCAACCTGAAATGTTAAGGAGCCTCTGTGATACACTAAAGGAAAAAAACACCACCAACACAGTGCAGCAGCTACGGAAAAATTACAGTCAAACTGAAGACATTCAGATGTCAGTACCAGATGTGGAAACTCAAGACCCACCAGGAACTAGTGTCCACGCAGAGGAAAATAGTGATACTGGTAACAGTTCTACTGATGCCTTTGCGGACATTGTCAGTGAAGATGAACAAGCACAAACAGAAAATGGTGGTGTAGTCGAGTGTAACCAAAGTGTGTTGTTGTCTGCCACTGAAATACAACAATTGTTGAGCCGTACATGCTCCAGAAATGTTTCAAAAAGGTTAACTGGCCTACTGCCTGCCGAAGGGACAGGCAGCGCAGAAAAGAATAGTATCATACAGTGCCTTTTGCTTCTTTCCAAATACATTTCATAATGGCCAGTGTTAATACCAGACAAAGTTCCAAATACATTTCATAATGGCCAGTGTTAATACCAGGCAAAGATACAGAGCGGTGAAGGTGATGAGTTGGAACATCTCATCCCTTAGAAAACGATACCCTGACCTAAACCACAAAGTTGTGACTGAGGACATCGATATTGTGTGTCTGCAGGAGTGTCTCACACCTAATGGTAAGCCCCCACCCAGTCTGCCCAATTATGTGTATTATGATCCTAGTTCTACTCACACATGTTTGATGTATGTTAAGAAGTCACTCCCGCATGTACCTCTTGTATCCAAAAAGACTAGCAACCTTCAGTACCATGGGATCACTATCCACCTGGGCAACTCCACACTCAACGTGCTAAACGCCTATGCTCCCTCAGATCAATTTCAGTACACAGATCTCCCAGACTTTTTACACACTGAGCCCACTGTCCTGATGGGTGACCTGAATACTAGACACAAGAAATTAGGTGACTCCACCACTAACACCAATGGTAGGAGACTTATCTCACTTCTCAGCGCATATGAAGATGTTCAAATTATAGGTAATAATGAACCAACACACATCTATGGCGGGGATCTAGACAAATGTATTGGCTTTAATCTATCATACACAACTCATAGCTCTGATGTTGTCACTGATCTTATGTCTGACCACAGCCCAATCCAAGCTAGTATACATGTAGCCAATGACACCCCCACTGGTGGTAAACTCAACAGACGTAGAATCACAGTCAAGCAAGAACATGAAAGCCAGTTCATAGACTTCATCCATGACTGGTACAAGGACTACAAGCCTGACAACTACCAAAGTTTCCATGACGATCTGATAGATAGGACTTATGTATACTTCACCAACAATGCCTCCACCAAAAAAGGAGAAAACGTGGTCAGCATAATGGGAACAGGCAACAGCAGTGCTATAATGACCCTGAGCTGAAAAAACTCAGGGCTAGGGTCAGGAGGGTGGGTAAGGGTTACAGACAATTTAGAACACCTCAAATGTTACAATTGTATCAAGCTTCCCTTGCTGCTGTCAGGGAACGTGTAAACGAACTCAGACAAAATGCATGGGAGACATATGTCAACAGCCTGAACCAACACACATCCCTCAGCAAAGCCTGGAAAGACATAAACATAATCAGAGGTAAAAACAGAAGACACGCCTCCCATCCAAACCCTCTGCAAAAGTCGAATGAGCTAATAACAAAGTGGGCTCATGTGTCGAGCTATGACATGTTACCAGCTAGGACTCGGGGACTCCTTGATGCGAAGTCTGTAGAGAGAAGTAATCTTATTAGCTTTATGCTGGGCAAACAGCACGATGAGTGTGATGTTCCATATACTGAGTGGGAGCTTGACGCCGCCCTCGCCAGGGGTAGGTCTACTTCCCCTGGAGAGGACGGAGTCACCTACAACATCATTAGACTACTAAGGCGCGTGCCAGGCAATCCATTGTTGGTATTGTACAATATGAGTCATGCCGAGGGCCAACTACCCACATCATGGACCAGCAGTATTGTTGTACCAATACCGAAACCAGGACAGCCTGATGCCTTTCGTCCCATATCACTAACCAGCTGCCTGTGTAAAACCTTTGAGAGGATGGTTCTTGGCAGACTCTTATATAGAATCAGAGAACACATGTCTCCTAACATAAATGGCTTCACCCATGGTAAAGGTGTACATAATTGCATCACCACATTCCTAACTGTGCATGGTGATGAAAGGCACAGATACACCACATTTCTTGACCTAAAAGCTGCATTTGATATTGCCAATAGGCAACTGATATTGTACGAACTAGCCAAAATGGATATAGGAGGTAGGCTGTTACACTGGATAAGTGGTTACCTAACCAACAGAAGGGCTGCTGCACTGTTTCAGGGTTACAAAAGTGAAGTTAAAGATATGCAACTTGGTACCCCTCAAGGTGGAGTACTTAGCCCCACTTTGTTCAATGTTCTTATGAATGCATTATTAAATTTAATACCAGACAACCCCAGCAATATCTCAATCAGCTATGCTGATGATATTCTTATACATACTAAAACTCATCGTGAAATGCAAACCACCCTGAACCATGTATACGCAGCCTGTGAACACCTCGGTCTTATTATCTCCACTGACAAAACTAAGGTGTTCAACAAACAAGCTGGTAACCGCAAACGCGGCCCCGCCAAGTTCAAGATAGGTAACAACACTATTGACAATGTTTCTTCTTTTAAATATCTTGGTGTTTCCGTCCCTTGTACCCTACCTGCCATACAACAGCTAACCCGCCAGTGTACTGACAGACTGAGACCTCTTAGAAGTGTAGCGGGGTACAGCCCGCACTATGGTGCTAATATTAGAATTGTTAAAACAATGTACCTAGGCTATATAAGATCTCTGATAGATTACCACGCACCAGCCCTGGTCATTCGTGACGGGAAAGGCGTTGACAAGCTCGAGAAAATGCAAAATAAAGCCCTCAGAATTATCCTAGGATGTCCCATGAGCACTAAAGTACTTAATATGAGGAAAGAACTAGGTATACCCAGTGTTAAAGATAGAATAATTGAAGTCAACCTCATGATAGCCCTGAGGCTTCTGCGTGGTGATCCTGATAACATTGTTTCCTTAAAATTGCTAGAATGTATGAACCATGGGACTACTGAGTCTAAATGGATCCAAACTACAGCTACACATATGAAGATGTTTGGACTAGACCACCTGTACAAAGTTGAGACACAACAGCGCTTCCTGCCACCCTGGCGGACAGTTCCCTTCGATATCACAATACCGACGTATCCGCCTAAAAAATTAATTATACAAAGCATTTATCTCCAACACACTGCCAAATTGAGAGCTCTTGAACACATACACACACTACAGACTGATGATAATATCACACAGACCATCTACACTGATGGATCTCTTAACACCGACTGTGGGAGGGCTGGAAGTGCTATTGTTGTGACTCAACCTGACGGTAATATAATTGAGAAAGGAGTTAGAATTAACAACTGGGCATCCACTCTACAAACTGAATTAGTTGCCATACTCACAGCTATTAAATTCATTGAAACCACTGTTACTGACAGTCTCATCATCACTGACTCTCTATCCTCACTACTTGCCCTTGGTACCCTCGACTCAGGTTGTCACGCTCTTGTCTCTGAAGCCAGACACAAATATGCGTGCCTTGTTGACCGGGGTGTCAAGGTCAAACTGTTGTGGATCCCCTCTCACATAGGCCTCATAAAACATGACAGAGTTGATGCCCTCGCCAAACTCGCGTCTAACAAAGACACCGTTGAATACAATTTGGGTCTGTCAAAAAGAACCCTTAAAACTGTAATTAGGAAAGAACTTATTGATGAGTTTGACGCAAGTAGACAAGTGCAAACAGGCACTAGTCGATCCATAGGTTACCATGATGAGATGTATCAAGTGAAACATGTATATGGAGCAAGTAACAAGATCACTAGATTACAAGATGTTGTAACCGCTAGATTAAGGTTAGGATATAAGTACCTTTGGCAGTATGTTCCTCAAGCAGATGTAAACAAAACTAAATGTAAAGTGTGTGGCCATACATATGGCCACACACTTGAACACTACGTCCTCGACTGTGTGAAGATAGAACCTTTTACGGACAGGTCCAAGCACACTGTGTGTGAAATGGCACAACACTTCATCTCTAATGGCAAGATAGCCGACATATTAAGATTGTATCCACTTTTTTGCACTTAGTAACTATATCAATTCTCATGTACAGAACCAAATGCGCAATGTGCTTGAATACCTCCCACGTATATGTGAATAACAAAGTGTGAGGCCAGACATACTGCCTCACACGCCTGTTCTCACGCATTTGTGAATAAGTTACCCTTTATGTGTAGAACTAAACAAATAATGTAAATGAAATACTGTGTAACTTTCAGTGCCATAATATCCTGACAACGAGGGTTAATTATTCTGACCCTTTGTAAACCCTACTCTGTAATCCTTTTGCGCTACCGCTCACAGGATGAGTGTGGGGTGCACAATAAAGTAGCCGCTGCAAGCGGCAAAATCAAAAATCAAAATCAACACACACACACCATCTCTCATCGACAATTTGTTCTTCCTTCAATGTGATGTCTAGGCAGAGAAAGTATCTTGCCGTAGCGATATTTTAGACGACGTTATATCTTTCCTCGATTGCTGTTTGAAAAGAGTTTCCATTCCATAACTCTGGAACAGCGTAAGATGAGCTTTTAAGTTCGATCCCTTATAAAATACCAGACCATTTCTTTCCTAGAGGATTCGATCATTTATTACAAGTGATAAGACTTCCTTTTTTATATCTGCCTCAACAACCATGGAAACTACGTCTATTTTCTTTTGTTTTTTATGTGTACAATATATTCTTCCTTTCTGAGTGTGTGTGTGTGTGTGTGTGTGTGAGTTTGTGTTTGTGTGTGTGTTCGTCTTTGCCAGAATTATGGTGACAAGGAATTAAAACAAATAATATATTTCATAGGTTATGGTCAGGTGTTCCTTAAGATATACCGCAGCGAAGCGAAACGACTATGTCACATACTCCAGTGATCAAAAGTTTCCCATGACCATTAAATTACACTGGCGAGACAGACCAACGTACTATAGGGACCGGTGTTTGAAAATACTCACAGAAAGTCAATCCTAACCTAACCTAACCTAACCTACAAATATCAATAAAAATCAAGTGATATGTTTACCCAGACCAAAATTCCCCTTGGAGGAGAAAGACCAATATCGTTTTACAGTGCAGTGGTGGAGGTCTCTAATAAAAGATGCATCACCTCACCTTTCTCCTCCTCTTCTGAAGACTTCATAACTTTCCCTCACTGAGACGGAAAGATACTTGCCCCTTTGTCCTGTGAGAACCCTATGTACTCTCCTCCAGAACTCTTTCAACTGGATAAGATTACAGTACCCTATCAAGAAAACCTTAATATCTTTTTTTTTCTAATGAACTGTATATAAAGTGTGCCTTCCATCCTGTGTATTCTTGCTACACTGACTCTTACACTTTGTCCCCTATCACAGGTATGTGTAGTTCTTCAACAGCTTAGGAGATGTAAGGTATACGTGATGGTGGAACGGCTTCTGTCTTAAGGCTGGCTGGTTTGTTCCTGAGTCACCTCTCGTCCACCCAATGGTATTCATCGCATTTCCTCAGTTCTGTCTCCTAGGGATTCACTTCATTATAAGAGAACGGAAGACGTAAGGCAAGGCACCCCATTATGACACCGTCACCACATGAATAACATCGCCCCTGTTCTTTGTACTTAATCTCAGCTTAATCTGGTATTCATGAATAAACTTTCGGAGGAATCACGACTCCGAATACAAAGGAGTCAGCTTACACCGCCCTCCCTCCCTCCCTCACGCTGTAGACGTACGGGAGTGGGATAAGCTGGTGTGAACAAAATATGTTTTGAGAGTTTTCGGAATTCTTAAGCCGGAGGTGTGTCGAGGGACTTCTTGTATTATTTTTATTCTTTCTTGTAGACCGGGAAGTACCGTCTTAGGAAACCTTGTCGTTGTACTCTGCCTCGGCTGGGCCAGACTGGAGAGAGAATTCCTCCCAAATGAAGAAAATTGAGTTTGTAGCAAATATTAGTTTCTCTTGGTGGATTTTGCTGCTGTTGTTTCATTGTCGTTACTTTAGATGTTGCCGTTGTTATTTTGTGCTGATATTGATATTTTTATTACAAATATCCGTTGTTAATTTTTTTTTTGCATTACCATTATTATAAAATTCTTCTTCTTCTTCGTCATCACTATCATTATTATTATTATTATTATTATTATATTATTATTATTATTATTATTATTATTATTAAAACCGTACGCGTGTGTGTGAGTGATACAGGAATATATCTACTGTCGAGCGTCTCACTTTGCGTGGCAGAACCGAAGTGCAAAAAATAAATAAATAAAACAAACTCCCCCCCCCCCAAAAAAAAACACACACACACACAAAACAAAGACAATCAAGACAATCACAGTGATATAAAAGATAATTTGTACTTTTATTGCCCACTGGATATAGCACGATTGTGTCGCCTGTGTGGACGGCGGAGAAAAAAAAATACGCCAGTATTTTTTTAAGCTGAAATACACGTGAACAAGAGGGAATCTGGCTACTTCTTTATACAGTACACTTCCTCAGTCCCTTGAAAGACGAATGAGACACGAATATATGTGTGTGTTTTTTTAGTCAGTGTAAATAATTATCACCGTGTGTGTGTGTGTGTGTGCGTTACTCCACTACCCCTCCTACCTGAGCCTAGGAATGGTGGGAACAAAGTCAAGGTATTAAAGGGGATGGTGGTGTAGGAACGTAATACGGACTGCCGAGTTTTTCCAGACAGTATCACACACACTCTACACTGAACATGATACATCACGGTGATTTATATTCTCCTGCCAGGGATTAAAGGCAGGATAGTGATGTACGAAGAGAGACGAAAGGTGATGTTTACTTAGATATTTTTTCAAGTTTTCACATATTAAGTAATAGTATGTGGAGGTATATAAACTACCTTACTAAAACTAATTGAATGATAACAACGGGAAATGTAGTTTGACTCGTGTTGAAATTATATAACACTTTTTTCAATGAAGAAAGAGATTTGAAGTATTTTTTTTGTAGTTTTTAGTCATAGTTTAGATTATTTACGGAGGGATTAACCAGTTACTGAATAATAAGGTAGACAGTATGTATAAAACCCCTTGAAAGTCGAACACCGACCATCGCAACTTTAGTGAACGCTACATTTTCGTACACGACTTTAAACACCAAATAATCAATACACGTCTTAAATATTCCGAACACATAGAACATAGAAATCATATTATATTTTCCATTCTGAAGTTAGTAGATAAAACCGACATTATATACAAACAGACAAACAATAACTCAAATAATACAATATATATATACCTTAATATTTTTCGAGCTGTATGTAAGCTGTCGACTTTTATCAGTTCAGAATAACGCCAATCTATTCACAATGGATATATCTTAAGATGAATTGTTACCAGTGTACTATTGCAAGATTGGCATTGTTGATTTAATGTTGTAATAGTAGTATTGTTGAGTGTTGCAAGATTGATTTTGTTGATTTAGTGTTGCAAGATTGGCATTGTTGGTAGTTTTGCAATGTAAGTGGTGGTTATAGTACTGCAAGATTGAAATTGTTGATATTGTAGCAAGATTGACTTGTTGAAATAGTGTTGCAAGATTGACATTGTTGAGTGTTGCAAGAATGTAAGTGTTGGAAGAATATTACAAAATTGGAATTATCAG
>NW_024736500.1:0-29566 GCF_018991925.1 Homarus americanus
GCCCAATAAAGCACGCGGACTTCTACATATAATCAACACCTCACCCCACCAGGATTCAAACCCACGATCTTATAATTGTGACCGGGCTATGCTACCTCTGGGACACCAGCACAATAAAAGCAGTCCTTGACTCTACTATATTTCACACAAAGCCTGTTCAATGAGCTTATGGCGCCTTGAACCTCTAATGGGGACCACCCGTGCCGCTTAGGTGATCAGAGCAACGTTTTACCAAATTTGGCTTGGAAACACGAGGATCCATATATATTTCATTAGCCCAATAAAGCACTCGGACTTCTACATATAATCAACACCTCACCCCACCAAGATTCAAACCCACAATCTTATAATTGTGACCGGGGTATGCTACCTCTGGGCCACAAGGACAATAAAAGCAGTCCTAGACTCTACTATATTTCACACAAAGCCTGTTCAACGAGCTTATGGCGAGGTGACCCACTATAGGGGACCACCCGTGCGGCTTAGGTGATCAGAGCAACGTTTTACCAAATGCGGCTTCGAAACACAAGTATCCATATATATTTCATTAGCCCAATAAAGCACGCGGACTTCTACATATAATCAATGCCTCACCCCACCAGGATTTGAAGCCACAATCTTATAATTGTGACCGGGGGACGCTAACTCTGGGCCACCAGGACAATAAAAGCAGTCCTAGACTCTACTATATTTCACACAAAGCCTGTTCAACGAGCTTATGGCGTCGTGAACCTCTAATGGGGACCACCCGTGCCACTTAGGTGATCAGAGTAACGTTTTACCAAATGCAGCTTCGAAACACGAGGATCCATATATATTTCATTAGCCCAATGAAGCACGCGGACTTCTCCATATAATCAACACCTCACCCCACCAGGATTTCAACCCACAATCTAATAATTGTGACCGGGGTATGCTACCTCTGGGCCACTAGGACAATAAAAGCAGTCCTAGACTCTACTATATTTCACACAATGCCTGTTCAACGAGCTTATGGCGCTGTGAACCACTATAGGGGACCACCCGTGCCGCTTAGGTGATCAGAGCAACGTTTAACCAAATGCGGCTTCGAAACCCGAGGATCCATATATATTTCATTCGCCCAATATAGCACGCAGACTTCTACATATAATCAACGCCTCACCCCACCAGGATTTGAAGCCACGATCTTGTAATTGTGACCGGGGGACGCTACCTCTGGGCCACCAGGACAATAAAAGCAGTCCTAGACTCTACTATATTTCACACAAAGCCTGTTTAACGAGCTTATGACGCTGTGAACCACTATAGGGGACCACCGTGCCGCTTGAGTGATCAAACTGACGTTTAACCAATCTTGTTTGAGCCGAGAGATCCATATATATTTCATTAGCCCAATAAAGCACGCAGACTACCACATATAATCAACGCCTCCACTTACCGGGTTTGACCACAATCTTATAATTGTGACGGAGGGCGCTACCTCCATGGGCCACCAGGACAATAAAAGCATTCTAGACTTCTGCTATATTTCACAAAGCCTGTTCCAGCGGGCTTATGGCACTGTGAACCTCTAATGGGGACCACCCGTGCCGCTTAGGTGATCATAACAACGTTTTACCAAATGCGGCTTCGAAACAGGAGGATCCATATATATTTCATTAGCCCAATAAAGCACGCGAACTTCTACATATAATCAACACCTCACCCCACCAGGATTTCAACCAACGATCTTATAATTGTGACCGGGGAACGCTACCTCTGGGCCACTAGGACAATAAAAGGAGTCCTAGACTCTGCTATATTTCACACAAAGCCTGTTCAACGAGCTTATGGCGCCGTGAACCACTATAGGGGACTACCCGTGCCGCTTAGGTGATCAGAGCAACGTTTACACAAATGCGGCTTCAAAACCCGAGGATCCATATATATTTCATTAGCCCAATAACGCACGCAGACTTCTACATATAATCAACGCCTCACCCCACCAGGATTTGAAGCCACGATCTTATAATTGTGACCGGGGAACGCTACCTCTGGGCCACCAGGAAAAAAAAGCAGTCCTAGACTCTGCTATATTTCACACAAAGCCTGTTCAACGAGCTTTTGGCGCCGTGAACCTCTAATGGGGACCACCCTGGCCACTTAGGTGATCAGCGCAACGTTTTACCAAATGCGGCTTCAAAACACTCGGGTCCATATATATTTCATTAGCCCAATAAAGCACGCGGACTTCTACATATAATCAACACCTCACCCTACCAGGATTCAAACCCACGATCTTATAATTGTGACCGGGCTATGCTACCTCTGGGACACCAGCACAATAAAAGCAGTCCTAGACTCTACTATATTTCACACAAAGCCTGTTCAACGAGCTTATGGCGCCGTGAACCTCTAATGGGGACCACCCGTGCCGCTTAGGTGATCAGAGCAACCTTTTACCGAATGCGGCTTCGAAACACGAGGATCCATGTATATTTTAATAGCCCAATAAAGCACGCGGACTTCTACATATAATCAACACCTCACCCCACTAGGATTCAAACCCACGATCTTATAATTGTGACCGAGGAACGCTACCTATGGGCCACCAGGACACTATAAGCAGTCCTAGACTCTGTTATACTTCACACAAAGCCTGTTCAGCGAGCTTATGGCGCCGTAAACCACTATAAGGGACCACCGTGCGCTTAGGTGATCAGGCAACGTTTGCCCAATCGCGGCTTCAAAACCGAGATCCATATATGTTCTTTATTTAATAACGCACGCAGAATTCTACATATAATCAATGCCTCACCCCACCAGGATTTGAAGCCACGATCTTATAATTGTGACCGGGGAACGCTACCTCTGGGACACAAGGACAATAAAAGCAGTCCTAGACTCTGCTATATTTCACACAAAGCCTGTTCAACGAGCTTATGGCGTCGTGAACCTCTAATGGGGACCACCCGTGCCGCTTAGGTGATCAGAGCAACGTTTTACCAAATGCCGCTTCGAAACACGAGGATCCATATATATTTCATTAGCCCAATGAAGCACGCGGACTTCTCCATATAATCAACACCTCACCCCACCAGGATTTCAACCCACAATCTTATAATTGTGACCGGGGTATGCTACCTCTGGGCCACTATGACAATAAAAGCAGTCCTAGACTCTACTATATTTCACACAATGCCTGTTCAACGAGCTTATGGCGCTGTGAACCACTATAGGGGATCACCCGTGCTGCTTAGGTGATCAGAGCAACGTTTAACCAAATGCGGCTTCGAAACCCGAGGACCCAAATATATTTTATTAGCCCAATAAAGCACGCAGACTTCTACATATAATCAACGCCTCACCCCACCAGGATTTGATGCCACGATCTTATAATTGTGACCGGGGGACGCTACCTCTGGGCCACCAGGACAATAAAAGCAGTCCTAGACTCTACTATATTTCACACAAAGCCTGTTTAACGAGCTTATGACGCTGTGAACCACTATAGGGGACCACCCGTGCCGCTTAGGTGATCAGGGCAACGTTTAACCAAATGCGGCTTCGAAACCCGAGGATCCATATATATTTCATTAGCCCAATAAGACACTTTTGAGCTACCATATAATCGCGCCTCACCCCACAGGGTTTGAAGCCCACAAATCCTGTTGCAGGGACGCTACCTCTGGGCCACCAGGACAATAAAAGCAGTCCTAGACTCTGCTATATTTCACACAAAGCCTGTTCAACGGGCTTATGGCACCGTGAACATCTAATGGGGACCACCCGTGCGGCTTAGGTGATCATAACAACGTTTTACCAAATGCGGCTTCGAAACAGGAGGATCTATATACATTTCATTAGCCCAATATAACACGCGAACTTCTACATATAATCAACACCTCACCCCACCAGGATTTCAACCAACGATCTTAAAATTGTGACCGGGGAACGCTACCTCTGGGCCACTAGGACAATAAAAGCAGTCCTAGACTCTGCTATATTTCACACAAACCTGTTCAACGAGCTTATGGCGCCGTGAACCACTATAGGTGACCACCCGTGCCGCTTAGGTGATCAGAGCAACGTTTACCCAAATGCGGCTTCAAAACCCGAGGATCCATATATATTTCATTAGCCCAATAACGCACGCAGACTTCTACATATAATCAATGCCTCACCCCACCAGGATTTGAAGCCACGATCTTATAATTATGACCGGGGAACGCTACCTCTGGGCCACCAGGACAATAAAAGCAGTCCTAGACTCTGCTATATTTCACACAAAGCCTGTTCAGCGAGCTTATGGCGCCGTGAACCTCTAATGGGGACCACCCGTGCCACTTAGGTGATCAGAGCAACGTTTTTACGCAAATGCGGCTTCGAAGCTGGGAGAATCCATATATATTTCATTAGCCCAATAAAGCCGCGGGGACTTCTACATATAATCAACACCTCACCCACCGGGATTTAAACCCAAGATCTTATTATTGTGACGGGGAACGCTACCTCTGGGCCACCAGGACAATAAAGCAGTCCCTGGAGCTCTACTATATTTCACACAAAGCCTGTTTAACGAGCTTGGCGCCCTATTGAACCTCTAATGGGGACCACCAGGTGCGGCTTAGGTGATCAGGCAACGTTTTACCGAATCTTTGACTTCCGAAACACGAGGATCCATATATATTTCATTAGCCCAATAAAGCGCGCGGACTTCACATATAATCAACACCTCACCCCACCAGGATTTAAACCCAAGATCTTATAATTTGTGACCCGGGAGGCAGCTACCTCCTGGGCCACTAGGACAATAAAAGCAGTCCTAGACTCTACTATATTTCACACAATGCCTGTTCAACGAGCTTATGGCGCTGTGAACCACTAAAGGGGACCACCCGTGCCACTTAGGTGATCAGAGCACGTTTAACCAAATGCGGCTTCGAAACCCGAGGATCTATATATATTTCATTAGCCCAATAAAGCACGCAGACTTCTACATATAATCGACGCCTCACCCCACCAGGATTTGAAGCCACGATCTTATAATTGTGACCGGGGGACGCTACCTCTGGGCAACCAGGACAATAAAAGCAGTCTTAGACTCTACTATATTTCACACAATGCCTGTTCAACGAGCTTATGACGCTGTGAACCACTATAGGGGACCACCCGTGCCGCTTAGGTGATCAGAGCAACGTTTAACCAAATGCGGCTTCGAAACAGGAGAATCCATATATATTTCAGTAGCCCAATAAAGCACGCGGACTTCTACATATAATCAACACCTCACCCCACCAGGATTTAAACCCAAGATCTTAAAATTGTGACCGGGGAACGCTACCTCTGGGCCACTAGGACAATAAAAGCAGTCCTAGACTCTGCTATATTTCACAGAAAGCCTGTTCAACGAGCTTATGGCGCCGTGAACCACTATAGGGGACCACCCGTGCCTCTTAGGTGATCAGAGCAACGTTTACCCAAATGCGGCTTCAAAACCCGAGGATCCATATTTATTTCATTAGCTCAATAACGCACGCAGACTTCTACATATAATCAACGCCTCACCCCACCAGGATTTGAAGCCACGATCTTATAATTATGACCGGGGAACGCTACCTCTGGGCCACCAGGACAATAAAAGCAGTCCTAGACTCTGCTATATTTCACACAAAGCCTGTTCAACGAGCTTATGGCGTCGTGAACCTCTAATGGGGACCACCACGTGCGGCAAGTGATCGGAAACAGCGTTTTTGCAGTCACGACCCCGACACTGGGGATCATATATATATTTCATTGGTCCAATAAAGCACGCGGACTTCTACATATAATCAACACCTCACCCCACCAGGATTTAAACCCAAGATCTTATAATTGTGACCGGGGAACGCTACCTCTGGGCCACTAGGACAATAAAAGCAGTCCTAGACTCTACTATATTTCACACAATGCCTGTTCAATGAGCTTATGGCTCCGTGAACCTCTAATGGGGACCACCCGTGCCGCTTAGGTGATCAGAGCAACGTTTTACCAAATGCGTCTTCAAAACATGAGGGTCCATATATATTTCATTAGCCCAATAAAGCACGCGGACTTGTACATATAATCAACACCTCACCCCACTATGATTCAAACCCACGATCTTATAATTGTGACCGGGTTATGCTACCTCTGGGCCACTAGGACAATTAAAGCAGTCCTAGACTCTGCTATATTTCACACAAAGCCTGTTCAACGAGCTTATGGCGCCGTGAACCACTATAGGGGACCACCCGTGCCGCTTAGGTGATCAGAGCAATGTTTACCCAAATGCCGCTTCAAAACCCGAGGATCCATATATATTTCATTAGCTCAATAACGCACGCAGACTTCTACATATAATCAACGCCTCACCCCACCAGGATTTGAAGCCACGATCTTATAATTATGACCGGGGAACGCTACCTCTGGGCCACCAGGACAATAAAAGCAGTCCTAGACTCTGCTATATTTCACACAAAGCCTGTTCAACGAGCTTATGGCGTCGTGAACCTCTAATGGGGACCACCCGTGCCGCTTAGTGATCAGAGCAACGTTTTACCTAATGCGGCTTCGAAACACGAGGATCCATATATATTTCATTAGCCCAATAAAGCACGCGGACTTCTACATATAATCAACACCTCACCCCACCAGGATTTAAACCCAAGATCTTATAATTGTGACCGGGGAACGCTACCTCTGGGCCACCAGGAAAAAAAAACAGTCCTTGACTCTGCTATGTTTCACACAAAGCCTGTTCAACGAGCTTATGGCGCCTTGAACCTCTAATGGGGACCACCTGTGCCGCTTAGGTGATCAGAGCAACGTTTTACCAAATGCGGCTTCAAAACACGAGGGTCCATATATATTTCATTAGCCCAATAAAGCACGCGGACTTCTAAATATAATCAACACCTCACCCCACTAGGATTCAAACCCACGATCTTATAATTGTGACCGGGGTATGCTACCTCTGGGCCACCAGGACACTAAAAGCAGTGCTAGACTATGCTATATTTCACACAAATCCTGTTCAACGAGCTTATGGCGCAGTGAACCTCTAATGGGGACCACCCGTGCCGCTTATGTGATCAGAGCAACGTTTTACCAAAGCCGTTTTAAACACGAGGATCCATATATATTTCATTAGCCCAATAAAGCAGTCGGACTTCTATATATAACAAACACCTCACCCCACCAGGATTCAAACCCACAATCTTATAATTGTGTCCGGGGTATGCTACCTCTGGGCCAGCAGGACAATAAAAGCAGTCCTAGACTCTACTATATTTCACACAAAGCCTGTTAAACGAGCTTATGGCGGTGTGAACCACTATAGGGGACCACCCGTTCCGCTTAGGTGATCAGAGCAACGCTTTACCAAATGCGGCTTTGAAACACGAGGATCCATATATATTTCATTTGCCCAATAAAACCGCAGCGGACTTCTACATATAATCAGCGCCTCACCCACCACCAGGTTGAAGCCCGCGATATAATTGTGACTGGGGGCAGCGTACACCTCTGGGCCAGCGGGGACAATAAAGCATTAAGTAGACTCTACATATTTCACGCACAAAGCCTGTTCAGCGACCTTGTAGCGCCGTGAACCTCTAATGGGGACACCGTGCTGCTTAGGTGATCAGGCAACGTTTTGCAAATCGCGACTTCAAAACAGGATCATATATATTTCATTCCCCAATAAAACGCGGCGGCTACCACATATAATCAACACCTCACACCAGGATTCGAACCCATGATCTTCTAATTGTGACCGGGGAACACTACCTCTGGGCCACCAGGACAATAAAAGCAGTCCTAGACTCTGCTATATTTCACACAAAGCCTGTTCAACGGGCTTATGGCACCGGGAACATCTAATGGGGACCACCCGTGCCACTTAGGTGATCATAACAACGTTTTACCAAATGCGGCTTCGAAACAGGAGGATCCATATATATTTCATTAGCCCAATAAAGCACGCGAACTTCTACATATAATCAACACCTCACCCCATCAGGATTTCAACCAACGATCTTAAAATTGTGACCGGGGAATGCTACCTCTGGGCCACTAGGACAATAAAAGCAGTCCTAGACTCTGCTATATCTCACAAGAAGCCTGTTCAACGAGCTTATGGCGCCGTGAACCTATGAGGGACCACCGTGCGGCTTAGGTGATCAGAGCAGCGTTTACCCAAATCACGACTTCAAAACCGGATCCATATATATTTCATTAGCCTTATGCGCCGCGCGGACTTCTACACATAATCAACGCCTCACCCCACCAGGATTTGAAACCACGATCTTATAATTGTGACCGGGGAATGCTACGTCTGGGCCACCAGGACAATAAAAGCAGTCCTAGACTCTGCTATATTTCACACAAAGCCTGTTGAACGAGCTTATGGCGCTGTGAACCTCTAATGGTGACCATCTGTGCCGCTTAGGTGATCAGAGCAACTTTTTACCAAATGTGGGGCTTCGAAACAGGAGAATCCCGCCTTATATTTCATTAGCCCAATAAGCGCCGCCTTACAGGACTTCCCTACATATAATCAACACCTCACCCCACCAGGATTTAAACCCAAGATCTTATAATTGTGACGGGCGCTACCTCTGGGCCACCAGGACAATAAAAGCAGTCCTAGACTCTACTATATTTCACACAAAGCCTGTTTAACGAGCTTATGGCGCCGTGAACCTCTAATAGGGACCACCCGTGCCGCTTAGGTGATCAGAGCAACGTTTTACCAAATGCGGCTTCGAAACACGAGGATCCATATATATTTCATTTGCCCAATAAAGCAAGCGGACTTCTCCATATAATCAACACCTCACCCCACCAGGATTCCAACCCACAATCTTATAATTGTGACCGGGGAACGCTACCTCTGGGCCACTAGGACAATAAAAGCAGTCCTAGACTCTACTATATTTCACACAATGCCTGTTCAACGAGCTTATGGCGCTGTGAACCACTATAGGGGACCACCCGTGCCGCGTAGGTGATCAGAGCAACGTTTAACCAAATGCGGCTTCGAAACCCGAGGATCCATATATATTTCATTAGCCCAATAAAGCATGCAGACTTCTACATATAATCAACGTCTCACCCCACCAGGATTTGAAGCCACGATCTTATAATTGTGACCGGGGCACGCTACCTCTGGGCCACCAGGACAATAAAAGCAATCCTAGACTCTACTAAATTTAACACAAAGCCTGTTCAACGAGCTTATGACGCTATGAACCACTATAGGGGACCACCCGTGCCGCTTAGGTGATCAGAGTAACGTTTAACCAAATGCGGCTTCGAAACCCGAGGATCCATATATATTTCATTAGCCCAATAAAGCACGCAGACTTCTACATATAATGAACGCCTCACCCCACCAGGATTTGAAGCCACGATCTTATAATTGTGACCGGGGAACGCTACCTCTGGGCAACCAGGACAATAAAAGCAGTCCTAGACTCTGCTATATTTCACACAAAGCCTGTTCAACGAGCTTATGGCGTCGTGAACCTCTAATGGGGACCACCCGTGCCACTTATGTGATCAGAGCAACGTGTTACCTAATGCGGCTTCGAAACAGGAGAATCCATATATATTTCATTAGCCCAATAAAGCACGCGGACTTCTACATATAATCAACACCTCACCCCACCAGGATTTAAACCCAAGATCTTATAATTGTGACCGGGGAACGCTACCTCTGGGCCACCAGGAAAAAAAAGCAGTCCTTGACTCTGCTATATTTCACACAAAGCCTGTTCAACGAGCTTATGGCGCCTTGAACCTCTAATGGGGACCACCTGTGCCGTTTAGGTGATCAGAGCAACGTTTTACCAAATGCGGCTTCAAAACACGAGGGTCCATATATATTTCATTAGCCCAATAAAGCACGCGGACTTCTAAATATAATCAACACCTCACCCCACTAGGATTCAAACCCACGATCTTATAATTGTGACCGGGGTATGCTACCTCTGGGCCACCAGGACAATAAAAGCAGTCCTAGACTCTACTATATTTCACACAAAGCCTGTTAAACGAGCTTATGGAGGTGTGAACCACTATAGGGGACCACCCGTGCCGCTTAGGTGATGAGAGCAACGCTTTACCAAATGTTTTGAAACAGGGATCCATATATATTTCATTAGCCCAATAAAGCCGCGGGACTTCTACACATATAATCAGCCTCACCCCACCAGGATTTGAAGCCACGATCTTATAATTGTGACCGGGGAACGCTACCTCTGGGCCAACAGGACAATAAAAGCATTCGTAGACTCTGCTATATTTCACACAAAGCCTGTTCAATGACCTTATTCGCCGTGAACCTCTAATGGGGACCACCCATGCTGCTTAGGTGATCAGAGCAACGTTTTACCAAATCCGGCTTCAAAACACGAGGATCCATATATATTTCATTCCCCAATAAAGCACGCGGCTTCTACATATAATCAACACCTCACCCCACCAGGATTCGAACCCATGATCTTCTAATTGTGACCGGGGAACGCTACCTCTGGGCCACCAGGACAATAAAAGCTGTCCTAGACTCTGTTATATTTCACACAAAGCCTGTTCAACGGGCTTATGGCACCGTAAACATCTAATGGGGACCACCCGTGCCGCTTAGGTGATCATAACAACGTTTTACCAAATGCGGCTTCGAAACAGGAGGATCCATATATATTTCATTAGCCCAATAAAGCACGCGAACTTCTACATATAATCAACACCTCACCCCACCAGGATTTCAAACAACGATCTAAAATTTGTGACCGGGGAACGCTACCTCTGAGCCACTAGGACAATAAAAGCAGTCCTAGACTCTGCTATATTTCACACAAAGCCTGTTCAACGAGCTTATGGCGCCGTGAACCACTATAGGGGACCACCCGTGCCGCTTAGGTGATCAGAGCAACGTTTAACCAAATGCGGCTTCGAAACCCGAGGATCCATATATATTTCATTAGCCCAATAAAGCATGCAGACTTCTACATATAATCAACGTCTCACCCCACCAGGATTTGAAGCCACGATCTTATAATTGTGACCCGGGGACGCTACCTCTGGGCCACCAGGACAATAAAAGCAATCCTAGACTCTACTATATTTCACACAAAGCCTGTTCAACGAGCTTATGACGCTGTGAACCACTATAGGGGACCACCCGTGCCACTTATGTGATCAGAGCAACGTGTTACCTAATGCGGCTTCGAAACAGGAGAATCCATATATATTTCATTAGCCCAATAAAGCACGCGGACTTCTACATATAATCAAGACCTCACCCCACCAGGATTTAAAACCAAGATCTTATAATTGTGACCGGGGAACGCTACCTCTGGGCCACCAGGAAAAAAAAGCAGTCCTTGACTCTGCTATGTTTCACACAAAGCCTGTTCAACGAGCTTATGGCGCCTTGAACCTCTAATGGGGACCACCTGTGCCGCTTAGGTGATCAGAGCAACGTTTTACCAAATGCGGCTTCAAAACACGAGGGTCCATATATATTTCATTAGCCCAATAAAGCACGCGGACTTCTAAATATAATCAACACCTCACCCCACTAGGATTCAAACCCACGATCTTATAATTGTGACCATCTTATAATTGTGACCGGGGTATGCTACCTCTGGGCCACCAGGACACTAAAAGCAGTCCTAGACTCTGCTATATTTCACACAAATCCTGTTCAACGAGCTTATGGCGCAGTGAGCCTCTAATGGGGACCACCCGTGCCGCTTATGTGATCAGAGTAACGTTTTACCAAATCCGGCTTGGAAACACGAGGATCCATATATATTTCATTAGCCCAATAAAGCAGTCGGACTTCTATATATAACAAACACCTCACCCCATCAGGATTCAAACCCACAATCTTATAATTGTGACCGGGGTATGCTACGTCTGGGCCACCAGGACAATAAAAGCAGTCCTAGACTCTACTATATTTCACACAAAGACTGTTAAACGAGCTTATGGCGGTGTGAACCACTATAGGGGACCACCCGTGCCGCTTAGGTGATCAGAGCAACGCTTTACCAAATGCGGTTTTGAAACACGAGGATCCATATATATTTCATTAGCCCAATAAAGCACGCGGACTTCTACATATAATCAACGCCTCATCCCACCAGGATTTGAAGCCACGATCTTATAATTGTGACTGGGGAACGCTACCTCTGGGCCAACAGGGCAATAAAAGCATTCGTAGACTCTACTATATTTCACAGAAAAAGCCTGTTCAACGACCTTATGGCGCGGTGAACCTCTAATGGAGACCACCCGTGCTGCTTAGGTGATCAGAGCAACGTTTTACCAAATGCGGCTTCAAAACACGAGGATCCATATATATTTCATTCCCCAATAAAGCACGCGGCTTCTACATATAATCAACACCTCACCCCACCAGGATTCGAACCCATGATCTTCTAATTGTGACCGGGGAACGCTACCTCTGGGCCACCAGGACAATAAAAGCAGTCCTAGACTCTGCTATATTTCACACAAAGCCTGTTCAACGGGCTTATGGTACCGTGAACATCTAATGGGGACCACCCGTGCCGCTTAGGTGATCATAACAACGTTTTACCAAATGCGGCTTCGAAACAGGAGGATCCATATATATTTCATTAGCCCAATAAAGCACGCGAACTTCTACATATAATCAACACCTCACCCCACCAGGATTTCAACCAACGATCTAAAATTTGTGACCGGGGAACGCTACCTCTGAGCCACTAGGACAATAAAAGCAGTCCTAGACTCTGCTATATTTCACACAAAGCCTGTTCAACGAGCTTATGGCGCCGTGAACCACTATAGGGGACCACCCTGTGCCGCTTAGGTGATCAGAGCAACGTTTACCCAAATGAGGCTTCAAAACCCGAGGATCCATATATATTTCATTAGCCCAATAGCGCACGCAGACTTCTACATATAATCAACGCCTCACCCCACCAGGATTTGAAGCCACGATCTTATAATTGTGACCGGAACGCTTTACCTCTGGGCCACCAGGACAATAAAAGCAGTTCTAGACTCAACTATATTTCACATAAAAAGCCTGTTCAACGACCTTATGGTGCCATGAAACTCTAATGGGGACAACCCGTGCCGCTTAGGTGATAAGAGCAACGTTTTACCAAATCCGGCTTGGAAACACGAGGATCCATATATATTTCATTAGCCCAATAGAGCATGCGGACTTCTACATATAATCAACACATCACCCCACCAGGATTTAAGCCCAGAGCTTATAATTGTGACCGGGGGAACCTTTACCTCTGGGCCACCAGGACAATAAAAGCAGTCCTAGACTCTGCTATATTTCACACAAAGCCTGTTCAACGAGCTTATGGCGCCGTGAACCTCTAATGGGGACCACCCGTGCCGCTTAGGTGATCAGAGCAACGTTTTACCAAATGCGGCTTCGAAACAAGAAGGATCCATATATATATTTCATTAGCCCAATAAAGCACGCGGACTTCTACATATAATCAACACCTCACCCCACCAGGATTTGAACCCACGATCTTATAATTGTGACGGGGGAACGCTACCTCTGGGCCACCAGGACAATAAAAGCAGTCCTAGACTCTGCTATAGTTCACACAAAGCCTGTTCAACGAGTTTATGGCGCTGTGAACCACTACAGGGGACCACCCGTGCCGCTTAGGTGATCAGAGCAACGCTTAACCAAATGCGGCTTCGAAACATGAGGATCCATATATATTTCATTAGCCCAATAAAGCACGCGGACTTCTACATATAATCAACACCTCACCCCACCAGGATTTGAACCCACGATCTTATAATTGTGACCGGGGAACGCTACCTCTGGGCCACCTGGAAAAAAAAGCAATCCTAGACTCTGCTATATTTCACACAAAAGCCTGTTCAACGAGCTTATGGCGCCGTGAACCTCTAATGGGGACCACCCGTGCCGCTTAGGTGATCAGAGCAACGTTTTACCAAATGCGGCTTCAAAACACGAGGGTCCATATATATTTCATTAGCCCAATAAAGCACGCGGACTTCTACATATAATCAACACCTCACCCCACTAGGATTCAAACCCACAATCTTATAATTGTGACCGGGGTATGCTACCTCTGGGCAACCAGTACAATAAAAGCAGTCCTAGATTCTACTATATTTCACACAAAGCCTGTTCAACGAGCTTATGGCGCAGTGAACCTCTAATGGGGACCACCCGTGCCGCTTATGTGATCAGAGCAACGTTTTACCAAATCCGGCTTGGAAACACGAGGATCCATATATATTTCATTAGCCCAATAAAGCAGTCGGACTTCTATATATAACAAACACCTCACCCCACCAGGATTCAAACCCACAATCTTATAATTGTGACCGGGGTATGCTACCTCTGGGCAACCAGTACAATAAAAGCAGTCCTAGATTCTACTATATTTCACACAAAGCCTGTTAAACGAGCTTATGGCGCTGTGAACCACTATAGGGGACCACCCGTGCCGCTTAGGTGATCAGAGCAACGCTTTACCAAATGCGGTTTTGAAACACGAGGATCCATATATATTTCATTAGCCCAATAAAGCACGCGGACTTCTACACATAATCAACGCCTCACCCCACCAGGATTTGAAGAGACGATCGTATAATTGTGACCGGGGAACGCTACCCCTGGGCCAACAGGACAATAAAAGCATTTGTAGACTCTACTATATTTCACACAAAGCCTGTTCAACGACCTTATGGCGCCGTGAACCTCTAATGGGGACCACCCGTGCTGCTTAGGTGATCAGAGCAACGTTTTACCAAATGCGGCTTCAAAACACGAGGATCCATATATATTTCATTCCCCAATAAAGCACGCGGGTTCTACATATAATCAACACCTCACCCCACCAGGATTCGAACCCATGATCTTCTAATTGTGACCGGGGAATGCTACCTCTGGGCCACCAGTTCAATAAAAGCAGTCCTAGACTCTGCTATATTTCACACAAAGCCTGTTCAACGGGCTTATGGCACCGTGAACATCTAATGGGGACCACCCGTGCCGCTTATGTGATCATAACAACGTTTTACCAAATGCGGCTTCGAAACAGGAGGATCCATATATATTTCATTAGCCCAATAAAGCACGCGAACTTCTACATATAATCAACACCTCACCCCACCAGGATTTCAACCAGCGATCTTAAAATTGTGACCGGGGAACGCTACCTCTGGGCCACTAGGACAATAAAAGCAGTCCTAGACTCTGCTATATTTCACACAAAGCCTGTTCAACGAGCTTATGGCGTAGTAAACCTCTAATGGGGACCACCCGTGCCACTTAGGTGATCAGAGCAACGTTTTACCAAAGGCTGACTGAAACCGCGAGGATCCATATATTTCATTAGCCCAATGACACCGCGGACTTCTCCCACATATAATCAACACCTCACCCACCAGGATTTCAGCCCACAATCTTATAATTGTGACGAGGTATGCTACCTCTGGGCCACTAGGACAATAAAAGCAGTCCTAGACTCTACTATATTTCACACAATGCCTGTTCAACGAGCTTATGGCGCTGTGAACCACTATAGGGGATCACCTGTGCTGCTTAGGTGATCAGAGCAACGTTTAACCAAATGCGGCTTCGAAACCCGAGGACCCAAATATATTTTATTAGCCCAATAAAGCACGCAGACTTCTACATATAATCAACGCCTCACCCCACCAGGATTTGAAGCCACGATCATATAATTGTGACCGGGGGACGCTACCTCTGGGCCACCAGGACAATAAAAGCAGTCCTAGACTCTACTATATTTCACACAAAGCCTGTTCAACGAGCTTAAGGCGTCGTGAACCTCTAATGGGGACCACCCGTGCGACTTAGGTGATCAGAGCAACGTTTTACCAAATGCGGCTTCGAAACAGGAGAATCCATATATATTTCATTAGCCCAATAAAGCACGCGGACTTCTACATATAATCAACACCTCACCCCACCAGGATTTAAACCCAAGATCTTATAATTGTGACCGGGGAACGCTACCTCTGGGCCACCAAGACAATAAAGCATTCTAGACTCTGCTATATCTCACACAAAGCCTGTTCAACGGGCTTATGGCACCGTGAACCTCTAATGGGGACCACCCGTGCCGCTTAGGTGATCATAACAACGTTTTACCAAATGCGGCTGCGAAACAGGAGGATCCATATATATTTCATTAGCCCAATAAAGCACGCGAACTTCTACATTTAATCAACACCTCACCCCACCAGGATATCAACCAACGATCTTATAATTGTGACCGGGGAACGCTACCTCTGGGCCACAAGGACAATAAAAGCAGTCCTAGACTCTGCTATATTTCACAGAAAGCCTGTTCAACGAGCTTATGGCGCCGTGAACCACTATAGGGGACTACCCGTGCCGCTTAGGTGATCAGAGCAACGTTTACCCAAATGCGGCTTCAAAACCCGAGGATCCATATATGTTTCATTAGCCCAATAACGCACACAGACTTCTACATATAATCAACGCCTCACCCCACCAGGATTTGAAGCCACGATCTTATAATTGTGACCGGGGAACGCTACCTCTGGGCAACCAGGACAATAAAAGCATTCCTAGACTCTGCTATATTTCACACAAAGCCTGTTCAACGAGCTTATGGCGCCGTGAACCTCTAATGGGGACCACCCTGGCCACTTAGGTGATCAGCGCAACGTTTTACCAAATGCGGCTTCAAAACACGAGGGTCCATATATATTTCATTAGCCCAATAAAGCACGCGGACTTCTACATATAATCAACACCTCACCCCACCAGGATTCAAACCCACGATCTTATAATTGTGACCGGGCTATGCTACCTCTGGGCCACCAGGACAATAAAAGCAGTCCTAGACTCTACTATATTTCACACAAAGACTGTTCAACGACCTTATGGCGCCATGAACCTCTAATGGGGACCACCTGTGCCCCTTAGGTGATCAGAGCAACGTTTTACCAAATCCGGCTTGGAAACACGAGGATCCATATATATTTCATTAGCCCAATAAATCACTCGGACTTCTACATATAATCAACGCCTCACCCCACCCGGATTTGAACCCATGATCTTATAATTGTGACCGGGGAACGCTACCTCTGGGCCACCAGGACAATAAAAGCAGTCCTAGACTCTACTATATTTCACACAAAGCCTGTTAACGAGCTTATGGCGCTGTGAACCACTGTAGGGGACCACCCGTGCCGCTTAGGTGATCAGAGCAACGCTTTACCAAATGCGGTTTTGAAACACGAGGATCCATATATATTTCATTAGCCCAATAAAGCACGCGGACTTCTACATATAATCAACGCCTCACCCCACCAGGATTTGAAGCCACGATCTTATAATTGTGACCGGGGAACGCTACCTCTGGGCCAACAGGACAATAAAAGCATTCGTAGACTCTACTATATTTCACACAAAGCCTGTTCAACGACCTTATGGCGCCGTGAACCTCTAATGGGGACCACCCGTGCTGCTTAGGTGATCAGAGCAACGTTTTACCAAATGCGGCTTCAAAACACGAGGATCCATATATATTTCATTCCCCAATAAAGCACGCGGCTTCTACATATAATCAACACCTCACCCCACCAGGATTCGAACCCATGATCTTCTAATTGTGACCGGGGAACGCTACCTCTGGGCCACCAGTACAATAAAAGCAGTCCTAGACTCTGCTATATTTCACACAAAGCCTGTTCAACGAGCTTATGGTGCTGTGAACCTCTAATGGGGACCACCGTACCGCTTAGGTGATCAGAGCAACGTTTTACCAAATCCGGCTGGAAACACGAGGATCCATATATATTTCATTAGCCCAATAGAGCACGCGGACTTCTACATATAATCAACACCTCACTCCACCAGGATTCGAACCCACGATCTTAAAATTGTGACCATGCTATGCTACCTCTGGGCCACCAGGACAATAAAAGCAGTCCTAGACTCTACTATATTTCACACAAAGCCTGTTCAACGACCTTATGGCGCGATGAACTTCTAAGGGGGACCACCCGTGCCACTTAGGTGATAAGAGCAACGTTTTACCAATATCCGGCTTGGAAACACGAGGATCCATAGATATTTCATTAGCACAATAAAGCACGCGGACTTCTACATATAATCAACACCTCACCCCACCAGGATTTGAACCCACTATCTTATAATTGTGACCGGGGAACGCTACCTCTGGGCAACCAGGACAATAAATGCAGTCCTAGATTCTACTATATTTCACACAAAGCCTGTTCAACGACCTTATGGCGCCATGAACCTCTAATGGGGACCACCTGTGCCGCTTAGGTGATCGGAGCAACGTTTTACCAAATCCGGCTTCGAAACACGAGGATCAATTTATATTTCAATAGCCCAATAAAGCACCCTTACTTCTACATTTAATCAACACCTCACCCCACCAGGATTTGAACCAACGATCTTATAATTGTGACCGGGGAACGCTACCTCTGGGCCACTAGGATAATAAAAGCAGTCCTAGACTCTACTATATTTTACACAAAGCCTGTTCAACGAGCTATTCGCGCTGTGAACCACTATAGAGGACCACCCGTGCCGCTTAGGTGACCAGAGCAACGTTTAACCAAATGCTGCTTCGAAACAGGAGGATCCATATATATTTCATTAGCCCAATAAAGCATGCGAACTTCTACATATAATCAACACCTCACCCCACCAGGATTTCAACCAATGATCTTATAATTGTGACCGGGGAACGCTACCTCTGGCCACTAAGACAATAAAAGCAGTCCTAAACTCTGCTATATTTCACACAAAGCCTGTTCAACGAGCTTATGGCGCCGTGAACCTCTAATGCGCACCACCCGTGCTGCTTAGGTGATCAGAGAAACGTTTTACCAAATCCGGCTTCGAAACACGAGGATCAATATATATTTCATTAGCCCAATAAAGCACTCGGAATTCTACATATAATCAACACCTCACCCCACCAGGATTCAAACTACGATCTTATAATTGTGACCCGAGAGCATACCTATGGGCCACCAGGACACTATAAGCAGTCCTAGACTCTACTATATTTCACACAAAGCCTGTTCAACGACCTTATGGCGCCATGAACCTCTAATGGGGACCACCGTACCGCTTAGGTGATCAGAGCAACGTTTTACCAAAGCCGGCTGGAAACACGAGGATCCATATATATTTCATTAGCCCAATAAAGCACGCGGACTTCTACATATAATCAACGCCTCACCCGACCAGGATTTGAAGCCACGATCTTATAATTGTGACCGGGGAACGCTACCTCTGGGCCACCAGGACAATAAAAGCAGTCCTAGACTCTGCTATATTTCAAACAAAGCCTGTTCAACGAGCTTATGGCGCCGTGAACCTCTCATTGGGACCACCCGTGCCGCATAGGTGATCAGAGCAACGTTTTACCAAATGCGGCTTCGAAATACGAGGATCCATATATATTTCATTAGCCCAATAAAGCACGCGGACTTCTACATATAATCAACACCTCACCCCACCAGGATATAAACCCACGATCTTATAATTGTGACCGAGGAATGCTACCTATGGGCCACGAGGACACTATAAGCAGTCCTAGATTCTGTTATATTTCACACAAAGCCTGTTCAATGAGCTTATGGCACCGTGAACCACTATAGGGGACCACCCGTGCCGCTTAGGTGATAAGAGCAACGTTTTACCAAATCCGGCTTGGAAACACGAGGATCCATATATATTTCATTAGCCCAATAAAGCACGCGGATTTCTACATATAATCAACACCTCACCCCACCAGGATTTGAACCAACGATCTTATAATTGTAACCGGGGAACGCTACCTCTGAGCAACCAGGACAATAAAAGCAGTCCTGGACTCTACTATATTTCACACAAAGCCTGTTCAACGACCTTATGGCGCGATGAACCTCTATAGAGGGGTTTCCCGTGCACGCTTAGGTGATCAGGCAGCGATTTTACCGTCTTGACCCGAACGGGAGATCCATATATATTTCATTAGCCCAATAAAGCACGCGTACTTCTACATATAATCAACACCTCACCCCCACCAGGATTCTAAACAACGATCTTATAATTGTGAACAGGGAACGCTACCTGTGGACCACCAGAACACTAAAAGCAGTCCTACACTCTGTTATATTTCACAGAAAGCCTGTTGAATGAACTTATGGCGCGTGAACTTTTTGAGACACACCGTGCGCCAGCAGGTGATCAGGCCGCGTTACCCGTCTTTGACTTCAAAACCGGATCATATATATTTCATTAGCCCAATAACGCGCAGACTTCGCCTTAATCGCGCCTCCCCACCGGATTTGACCACGATCTTATAATTTAACGACCGAGACGCTACCTCTGGGCCGCAGAAATAAAAAGCAGTCCTAGACCTATATTTCACACAAGGCCTGTTCAACGAGCTTATGGCGCCGTGAACCTCTAATGGGGACCACCCGTGCTGCTTAGGTGATCAGAGCAACGTTTTACCAAATGCGGCTTCAAAACACGAGGGTCCATATATATTTCATTAGCCCAATAAAGCACGCGGACTTCTACATATAATCAACACCTCACCCCACCAGGATTCAAACCCACGATCTTATAATTGTGACCGGGCTATGCTACCTCTGGGCCACCAAGACAATAAAAGCAGTCCTAGACTCTACTATATTTCACACAAAGACTGTTCAACGACCTTATGGCGCCATGAACCTCTAATGGGGACCACCTGTGCCACTTAGGTGATCAGAGCAACGTTTTACCAAATCCGGCTTGGAAACACGAGGATCCATATATATTTCATTAGCCCAATAAATCACTCGGACTTCTACATATAATCAACGCCACACCCCACCCGCATTTGAAGCCACGATCTTATAATTGTGACCGGGGAACGCTACCTCTGGGCCATCAGGACAATAAAAGCAGTCCTAGACTCTACTATATTTCACACAAAGCCTGTTAAACGAGCTTATGGCGCTGTGAACCACTGTAGGGGACCACCCGTGCCGCTTAGTTGATCAGAGCAACGCTTTACCAAATGCGGTTTCGAAACACGAGGATCCATATATATTTCATTAGCCCAAAAAAGCACGCGGACTTCTACATATAATCAACGCCTCACCCCACCAGGATTTGAAGCCACAATCTTATAATTGTGACCGGGGAACGCTACCTCTGGGCCAACAGGACAATAAAAGAATTCGTAGACTCTACTATATTTCACACAAACCCTGTTCAACGACCTTATGGCGCCGTGAACCTCTAATGGGGACCACCCGTGCTGCTTAGGTGATCAGAGCAACGTTTTACCAAATGCGGCTTCAAAACACGAGGATCCATTTATATTTCATTCCCCAATAAAGCACGCGGCTTCTACTTATAATCAACACCTCACCCCAGCAGGATTCGAACCCATGATCTTCTAATTGTGACCGGGGAACGCTACCTCTCGGCCACCAGTACAATAAAAGCAGTCCTAGACTCTGCTATATTTCACACAAAGCCTGTTCAACGAGCTTATGGTGCTGTGAACCTCTAATGGGGACCATCCGTGCCACTTAGGTGATCAGAGCAACGTTTTACCAAATCCGGCTTCGAAACACAAGGATCCATATATATTTCATTAGCCCAATAGAGCACGCGGTCTTCTACATATAATCAACACCTCACCCCACCAGGATTCGAACCCACGATCTTATAATTGTGACCGAGGAACGCTAACTATGGGCCACCAGGACACTATAAGCAGTCCTAGACTCTACTATATTTCACACAAAGCCTGTTCAACGACATTATGGCGCCATGAACCTCTAATGGGGACCACCATACCGCTTAGGTGATCAGAGCAAGGTTTACCAAATCCGGCGTGGAAACACGAGTATCCATATATATTTCATTAGCCCAATAAAGCACGCGGACTTCTACATATAATCAACGCCTCAACCCACCAGGATTTGAAGCCACGATCTTATAATTGTGACCGGGGAACGCTACCTCTGGGCCACCAGGACAATAAAAGCAGTCCTAGACTCTGCTATATTTCAAACAAAGCCTGTTCAACGAGCTTATGGCGCCGTGAACCTCTCATTGGGACCACCCGTGCCGCTTAGGTGATCAGAGCAACGTTTTACCAAATGCGGCTTCGAAATACGAGGATCCATATATATTTCATTAGCCCAATAAAGCACGCGGACTTCTACATATAATCAACACCTCACCCCACCAGTATTTAAACCCACGATCTTATAATTGTGACCGAGGAATGCTACCTATGGGTCACGAGGACACTATAAGCAGTCCTAGACTCTGTTATATTTCACATAAAAACCTGTTCAATGAGCTTATGGCACCGTGAACCACTATAGGGGACCATCCGTGCCGCTTAGGTGATAAGAGCAACGTTTTACCAAATCCGGCTCGGAAACACGAGGATCCATATATATTTCATAAGCCCAATAAAGCACGCGGACTTCTACATATAATCAACACCTCACCCCACCAGGATTTGAACCCACGATCTATAATCGGTGGACCGGGGAACGCTACCTCTGGGCAACCAGGACAATAAAAGCAGTCCTAGACTCTACTATATTTCACACAAAGCCTGTTCAACGACCTTATGGCGCGATGAACTTCTAAGGGGGACCACCCGTGCCGCTTAGGTGATAAGAGCAACGTTTTACCAAATCCGGCTTGGAAACACGAGGATCCATAGATATTTCATTAGCACAATAAACCACGCGGACTTCTACATATAATCAACACCTCACCCCACCAGGATTTGAACCCACGATCTTATAATTGTGACCGGGGAACGCTACCTCTGGGCCACTAGGACAATAAAAGCAGTCCTAGACTCTACTATATTTCACACAAAGCCTGTTCAACGATTTTATGGCGCCGTGAACCTCTAATGGGGACCATCCGTGCCACTTAGGTGATCAGAGCAACGTTGTACCAAATCCGGCTTCGAAACACAAGGATCCATATATATTTCATTAGCCCAATAGAGCATGCGGACTTCTACATATAATCAACACCTCACTCCACCAGGATTCGAACCCACGATCTTATAATTGTGACCGAGGAACGCTACCTATGGGCCACCAGGACACTATAAGCAGTCCTAGACTCTACTATATTTCACACAAAGCCTGTTCATCGACCTTATGGCGCCATGAACCTCTAAGGGGGACCACCCGTGCCGCTTAGGTGATAAGAGCAACGTTTTACCAAATCCGGCTTGGAAACACGAGGATCCATAGATATTTCATTAGCACAATAAAGCACGCGGACTTCTACATATAATCAACACCTCACCCCACCAGGATTTGAACCCACGATCTTATAATTGTGACCGGGGAACGCTACCTCTGGGCCACTAGGACACTAAAAGCAGTCCTAGACTCTACTATATTTCACACAAAGCCTGTTCAACGATTTTATGGCGCCGTGAACCTCTAATGGGGACCATCCGTGCCACTTAGGTGATCAGAGCAACGTTTTACCAAATCCGTCAAAACACAAGGATCCATATATTTCATTAGGCCCAATAGAGCACGCTGACTTCTACATATAATCAACACCTCACTCCACCAGGATTCAACCCACGATCTTATAATTGTGGGACCGAGGAACGCTACCAGGGCCATTAGGACAATAGCAGTCCTAGACTCTGCTATATTTCACACAAAGCCTGTTCAACGAGCTTATGGCTCCGTGAACCTCTAATGGTGACCACGCGTGCCGCTTAGGTGATGAGAGCAACGTTTTACCAAATGCGGCTTCAAAACACGAGGGTCCATATAGATTTCATTAGCCCAATAAAGCACGCGGACTTCTACATATAATCAACACCTCACCCCACCAGGATTCACACCCACGATCCTATAATTGTGACCGAACGAGCACCTCTGGGCCAATTATAGGAGCAATAAAAGTATTCCCTAGACTTCAAGAGTTTTCATTACAAAGTTTGTTCAACGAAATAATGGCGTCGTGAACCTCTAATGGGGACCACCCGTGCCGCTTAGGTGATCAGAGCAACGTTTTACCAAATGCTGCTTCGAAACACGAGGATCCATATATATTTCTTTAGCCCAATAAAGCAGTCGGACTTCTATATATAAAAAACACCTCACCCCACCAGGATTCAAACCCACAATATTATAATTGTGACCGGGGTATGCTACCTCTGGGCCACCAGGACAATAAAAGCAGTCCTAGACTCTACTATATTTCACACAAAGCCTGTTTAACGAGCTTATGGCGCCGTGAACCTCTAATGCGGACCACCCGTGCCGCTTAGGTGATCAGAGCTACGGTTTACCAAATGCGGCTTCGAAACACGAGGATCCATATATATTTCATTAGCCCAATAAAGCAAACGGACTTCTCCATATAATCAACACCTCACCCCACCAGGATTTCAACCCACAATCTTATAATTGTGACCGGGGAACGCTACCTCTGGGCCACTAGGACAATAAAAGCAGTCCTAGACTCTACTATATTTCACACAATGCCTGTTCAACGAGCTTATGGTGCTGTGAACCACTATAGGGGACCACCCGTGCCGCATAGGTGATTAGAGCAACTTTTAACCAAATGCGGCTTCGAAACCCGAGGATCCATATATATTTCATTAGCCCAATAAAGCACGCAGACTTCTACATATAATCAACGCCTCACCCCACTAGGATTTGAAGCCACGATCTTATAATTGTGACCGGGGAACGCTACCTCTGGGCAACCAGGACAATAAAAGCAGTCCTAGACTCTGCTATATTTCACACAAAGCCTGTTCAACGAGCTTATGGCGTCGTGAACCTCTAATGGGGACCACCCGTGCCACTTATGTGATCAGAGCAACGTTTTACCAAATCCGGCTTGGAAACACGAGGATCCATATATATTTCATTAGCCCAATAAAGCAGTCGGACTTCTATATATAACAAACACCTCACCCCACCAGATTCAACCATCTATCTTATAATTGTGACCGGGTATGATCCTGGGCCACCACAGGACACTAAAGCAACCTAGACTTCATATATTTACACAACTTGTCTAACGAGCTTATGGCGCAGGGAATCTCTAATGGGGACCACCCGTCATGAGTGGATCAGAGCAACGCTTTACCAAATGCGGTTTTGAAACACGAGGATCCATATATATTTCATTAGCCCAATAAAGCACGCCGACTTCTACATATAATCAACGCCTCACCCCACAAGGATTTGAAGAGACGATCGTATAATTGTGACCGGGGAACGTTACCTCTGGGCCAACAGGACAATAAAAGCATTCGTAGACTCTACTATATTTCACACAAAGCCTGTTCAACGACCTTATGGCGCCGTGAACCTCTAATGGGGACCACCCGTGCTGCTTAGGTGATCAGAGCAACGTTTTACCAAATGCCGCTTCAAAACACGAGGATCCATATATATTTCTTTCCTCAATAAAGCACGCGGCTTCTACATATAATCAACACCTCACCCCACCAGGATTCGAACCCATGATCTTCTAATTGTGACCGGGGAACGCTACCTCTGGGCCACCAGGACAATAAAAGCAGTCCTAGACTCTGTTATATTTCACACAAAGCCTGTTCAACGGGCTTATGGCACCGTGAACATCTAATTGGGACCACCTGTGCCGCTTAGGTGATCATAACAACGTTTTACCAAATGCGGCTTCGAAACAGGAGGATCCATATATATTTCATTAGCCCAATAAACCACGCGAACTTCTACATATAATCAACACCTCACCCCACCAGGATTTCAACCAACGATCTTAAAATTGTGACCGGGGAACGCTACCTCTGGGCCACTAGGACAATAAAAGCAGTCCTAGACTCTGCTATATTTTACACAAAGCCTGTTCAACGAGCTTATGGCGCCGTGAACCTCTAATGGGGACCACCCGTGCCACTTCGGTGATCAGAGCAACGTTTTACCAAATGCGGCTTCGAAACAGGAGAATCCATATATATTTCATTAGCCCAATAAAGCACGCGGACTTCTACATATAATCAACACCTCACCCTACTAGGATTTAAACCCAAGATCTTATAATTGTGACCGGGGAACGCTACCTCTGGGCCACCAGGACAATAAAAGCATTCCTAGACTCTACTATATTTCACACAAAGCCTGTTTAACGAGCTTATGGCGCCGTGAACCTCTAATGGGGACCACCCGTGCCGCTTAGGTAATCAGAGCAACGTTTTACCAAATGCGGCTTCGAAACACGAGGATCCATATATATTTCATTAGCCCAATGAAGCACGCGGACTTCTCCATATAATCAACACCTCACCCCACCAGGATTTCAACCCACAATCTTATAATTGTGACCGGGGTATGCTACCTCTGGGCCACTAGGACAATAAAAGCAGTCCTAGACTCTACTATATTTCACACAATGCCTGTTCAACGAGCTTATGGCGCTGTGAACCACTATAGGGGACCACCCGTGCCGCTTAGGTGATCAGAGCAATGTTTAACCAAATGCGGCTTCGAAACCCGATTATCCATATATATTTCATTAGCCCAATAAAGCACGCAGACTTCTACATATAATCAACGCCTCACCCCACCAGGGTTTGAAGCCACGATCTTATAATTGTGACTGGGGAACGCTACCCCTGGGCCAAGGACAATAAAGAAGTCCCAGACACTGCCACATTACACAGCCTGTTCAATCTAGCTTATGGCGCCGAACCACTATAGGGACTACCCATGCCGCTTAGGTGATCAGAGCAACGTTTACCCAAATGCGGCTTCAAAACACAAGGATCCATATATATTTCATTAGCCCAATAACGCACGCAGACTTCTACATATAATCAATGCCTCACCCCACCAGGATTTGAAGCCACGATCTTATAATTGTGACCGGGAAACGCTACCTCTGGGCCACCAGGACAATAAAAGCAGTCCTAGACCCTGCTATATTTCACACAAAGCCTGTTCAACGAGCTTATGGCGTCGTGAACCTCTAATGGGGACCACCTGTGCCAATTAGGTGATCAGAGCAACGTTTTACCAAATGCGGCTTCGAAACAGGAGAATCCATATATATTTCATTAGCCCAATAAAGCACGCGGACTTCAACATATAATCAACACCTCACCCCACCAGGATTTAAACCCAAGATCTTATAATTGTGACCGGGGAACGCTACCTCTGGGCCACCAGGAAAAAAAAGCAGTCCTAGACTCTGCTATATTTCACACAAAGCCTGTTCAACGAGCTTATGGCGCCGTGAACCTCTAATGGGGACCACCTGTGCCGCTTAGGTGATCAGAGCAACATTTTACCAAATGCGGCTTCAAAACACGAGGGTCCATATATATTTAAATAGCCCAATAAAGCACGCTTACTTCTACATATACAGTAATCAACACCTCACCCCACCAGGATTTGAACCCACTATCTTATAATTGTGAACGGGGGACGCTACCTCTGGGCCACCAGGACAATAAAACCATTCCTAGACTCTGCTATATTTTACACAAAGCCTGTTCAACGACCTTATGGCGCCGTGAACCTCTAATGGGGACCACCCGTGCCGCTTAGGTGATCAGAGCAACGTTTTACCAAATCCGGCTTGGAAACACGAGGATCCATATATATTTTATTAGCCCAATAAAGCACTCGGACTTCTACATAAATCAATAATTCCTCACCCCACCAGGATTCAACCCCACGATCTTATAATTGTGACCGGGGCATGCTACCTTTGGGCCACCAAAACAATAAAAGCAGTCCTAGACTTTACTATATTTCACACAAAGCCTGTTCAACGACCTTATGGCGCCATGAACCTCTAATGGGGACACCCGTGCCGCTTAGGTGATCAGAGCAACGTTTTACCAACCGCTACTTAAACACTATGATCCATATATTTCATTAGCTCCAATAAAGCACGCCGGATCTTTGAGACATAACGACCTCACTCCTAATTAGGATTCAAACCTACGATCTTATAATTGTGACCGCATGTTACCTGGGCCACCAGGACAATAAAAGAAACGACTCTACTATATTTCACACAAAGACTGTTCAACGACCTTATGGCGCCATGAACCTCTAATGGGGACCACCTGTGCCACTTAGGTGATCAGAGCAACGTTTTACCAAATCCGGCTTGGAAACACGAGGATCCAAATATATTTCATTAGCCCAATAAATCACTCGGACTTCTACATATAATCAACACCTCACCCTACCAGGATTCAAGCCCACGATCTTATAATTGTGACCGGGGTATGTTACCTCTGGGCCACCAGGACACTAAAAGCAGTCCTAGACTCTGCTATATTTCACACAAATCCTGTTCAATGAGCTTATGGCGCAGTGAACCTCTGATGGGGACCACCCATGCCGCTTATGTGATCAGAGCAACGTTTTACCAAATCCGGCTTGGAAACACGAGGATCCATATATATTTCATTAGCCCAATAAAGCACTCGGACTTCTACATATAATCAACACCTCACCCCATCAGGATTCAAACCCACAATCTTTTAATTGTGACCGGGGTATGCTACCTCTGGGCCACCAGGACAATAAAAGCAGTCTTAGACTCTACTATATTTCACACAAAGCCTGTTAAACGAGCTTATGGCGCTGTGAACCACTGTGGGGACCACCCGTGCCGCTTAGGTGATCAGAGCAACGCTTTACCAAATGCGGTTTCGAAACACGAGGATCCATATATATTTCATTAGCCCAAAAAAGCACGCGGACTTCTACATATAATCAACGCCTCACCCCACCAGGATTTGAAGCCACGATCTTATAATTGTGACCGGGGAACGCTACCTCTGGGCCAACAGGACAATAAAAGCATTCGTAGACTCTACTATATTTCACACAAAGCCTGTTCAACGACCTTATGGCGCCGTGAACCTCTAATGGGGACCACCCGTGCTGCTTAGGTGATCAGAGCAACGTTTTACTAAATGCGGCTTCAAAACACGAGGAACCATATATATTTCATTCCCCAATAAAGCACGCGGCTTCTACATATAATCAACACCTCACCCCACCAGGATTCGAACCCATGATCTTCTAATTGTGACCGGGGAACGCTACCTCTGGGCCACCAGTACAATAAAAGCAGTCCTAGACTCTGCTATATTTCACACAAAGCCTGTTCAACGAGCTTATGGTGCTGTGAACCTCTAATGGGGACCATCCGTGCCACTTAGGTGATCAGAGCAACGTTTTACCAAATCCGGCTTCGTAACACAAGGATCCATATATATTTCATTAGCCCAATAGAGCACGTGGACTTCTACATATAATCAACACCTCACTCCACCAGGATTCGAACCCACGATCTTATAATTCTGACCGAGGAACGCTACCTATGGGCCAACAGGACACTATAAGCAGTCCTAGACTCTACTATATTTCACACAAAGCCTGTTCAACGACCTTATGGTGCCATGAACCTCTAATGGGGACCACCGTACCGCTTAGGTGATCAGAGCAAGGTTTA
>NW_024736501.1:0-13013 GCF_018991925.1 Homarus americanus
TGTTATATGTAGTGATGATGGATGGTGTTATATGTAGTGATGATGGGTGGTGTTATATGTAGTGATGATGGATGGTGTTATATGTAGTGGTGATGGGTGGTGTTATATGTAGTGATGATGAGTGGTGTTATATGTAGTGATGATGGGTGGTGCTATATGTAGTGATGATGGATGGTGTTATATGTAGTGATGATGGATGGTGTTATATGTAGTGATGATTGGTGGTGTTATATGTAGTGATGATGGATGGTGTTATATGTAGTGATGATGGGTGGTGTTATATGTAGTGATGATGGGTGGTGCTATATGTAGTGATGATGGATGGTGTTATATGTAGTGATGATGGATGGTGTTATATGTAGTGATGATGGGTGGTGTTATATGTAGTGATGATGGAGGTGTTATATGTAGTGATGATGGGTGGTGTTATATGTAGTGATGATGGATGGTGTTATATGTAGTGATGATTAGACAATAAAATAATAAGTTTAATGCTAAAAAAAATATACTTTGCTGTACCGTTGCAGTGGAACTTACATACACCGGTAATGAACTATTGATGGAAGTTGTTTTGGGGACTGAACAGTGAGACAATGTTGAGCCTCCCGGAGGGTGGCGTCCTACCGTGGCCTAGCGAATGAGCGGCGTTTCTGCTAGTAATAATATAAATGTAGAAAATTAATAAATATCGAAGTGATAACCGTGGTAACATTCTGATGTTCTTATTACCACCATGCTATTGTACTATTTCAGATGATAATAAATGTTACATAATACTTCCTTGAGATAAATGTACAGTATATATCAGGTGCTTACAAGAGACGTCTGGCTCTCAACTGGCTCAGCCATGTTAATGTTATGATTTTTATCGACTCCGTATCTGTGTTCTTCTGGCTAAATAAATTGTTTCAATATCAAAAGTTTCAACCAACCAACAAAGTGTGTGTGTGTGTGTTTTGGCTGGGCTGCAGCCAAAGGTGGTTACCGTCCTGTAGGGTGTGTGTGTTTTGGCTGGGCTGCAGCCAAAGGTGGTTACTGTCCTGTAGGGTGTGTGTGTTTTGGCTGGGCTGCAGCCAAAGGTGGTTACTGTCCTGTAGGGTGTGTGTGTTTTGGCTGGGCTGCAGCCAAAGGTGGTTACTGTCCTGTAGGGTGTGGGTGTTTTGGCTGGGCTGCAGCCAAAGGTGGTTACCGTCCTGTAGGGTGTGTGTGTTTTGGCTGGGCTGCAGCCAAAGGTAGTTACTGTCCTGTAGGGTGTGGGTGTTGTGGTTCATTGTATTCATTTTTGGTTCAGCCGTTCATCTTGCTTTAGTAGGAAGTTCACCAAAGAGCGAACTTCGGTGTTGAACTGTTCCCGATGTTGCTGAACAGATTATAGGCTGGTTTCTGAGGGAGGTTTAGTGGAGATGAGCACCCAATTGTGCTTGCCCTTTGGCCGCACGTACATTTTGGTGGAAAATTCGGCCCAGTATTTATAAAAGGTTTTGACATCTTTTAATGGGGTGGAGCTTCGTCCAAAGCTTGGTGGTGGCAGCTTGCTGGTGTTTTGTTTGCATTTCATCTCCCAGAAAGAGATCTCTCGGAAGAGCTTCTGGAAAACGCTGTAAAACTTGGCGTTGGAGTCTGGGGGGCCGGAGTATGACATACTTGAACGGTTTATTGACAGATTTACTGTCACTTGAGGTCTGCATACGAATGTGGGCATTCGTTTGGGTGTCGTCTCCTGGGTCTCGGGGGTTGTGTCACTGGAGCCCCTGTCCAAGAAGTGACCATTGCGCAGCACTTCATAGGCATCTTGTAACTCTTGAAAAGTTTTTGTGGCTTTAGGGTCGTTGGGGTTCTTGTCTGGATGGCATCGTCGAGCCAGACGAAGGTACGCCTGTCGGATCTCTGTTTCGGAAGCGTTAAAAGTAACTCCCAGTGTTTTCCACGGGGAAGTCATTTTAGATTATTTATCAAGTGTCAATTCAAATGAGTTATCAAGTAAGCGTGAAATTGACGGTCAACTTGCAAAAAGCCTTCCCAAGATACACAGGTTGGAATTTCCAAATACAGTATAGTAAAGGACATTCAGATAGTGAAGGACATTCAGATAGTGAAGACACTGTAGCGTCGCCTGGTGATGGGGTCCAAGATGTGAGGATAGTGTGATGTGTGTAGTGAGGATAGTTTGATGTATGTAGTGAGGATAGTGTGATGTAAGTAGTGAGGATAGTGTGATGTGTGTAGTGAGGATAGTTTGATGTGTGTAGTGAGGATAGTGTGATGTGTGTAGTGAGGATAGTTTGGTGTGTAGTGAAGATAGTGTGATGTATGTAGTGAGGATAGTGTGATGTATGTAGTGAGGATAGTTTGATGTGTGTAGTGAAGATAGTTTGATGTGTGTAGTCAGGATAGTTTGATGTGTGTAGTGAGGATAGTTTGATGTGTGTAGTGAGGATAGTTTGAAGTATGTAGTGAGGATAGTTTGATGTGTGTAGTGAGGATAGTTTGATGTGTGTAGTGAGGATAGTTTGATGTGTGTAGTGAGGATAGTTTGATGTGTGTAGTGAGGATAGTTTGATGTGTGTAGTGAGGATAGTTTGATGTGTGTAGTGAGGATAGTTTGATGTGTGTAGTGAGGATAGTTTGATGTGTGTAGTGAGGATAGCTTGAAGTGTGTAGTGAGGATAGCTTGAAGTGTGTGTAGTGAGGATAGCTTGAAGTGTGTAGTGAGGATAGCTTGAAGTGTGTGTAGTGAGGATGGCTTGAGGTGTGGTGAGGATGGCTTGAAGTGTGTGTAGTGAGGGGATAGCTTGAGTGTGTAGTGAGGATGGCTTGAAGTGTGTGTGAGGTGAGGATAGCTTGAGTGTGTGTAGTGAGGGATAGCTTGAGTGTGTGTAGTGAGGGATGGCGAGGTGTGTGTAGTGAGGATGGTTTGATGTGTGTGTGGTGAGGATGGTTTGATGTGTGTAGTAGGGATGGTTTGGAGTGTGAGTACTTGGTGAGGATAGCTTGGAAGTGTATGTGGTGGGGATAGCTTGAAGTGTGTAGTGAGGATAGCTTGAAGTGTGTGTATGCAGTGGACCGTAGAAGTGTGTAGTGAGGATGAAAGCATTGTGTGTGAGGATGGCTTGAGAGTGTGTGTAGTGAGGATGGCAGAGTGTGTGTAGTGAGGATAAGCAGAGTGTGTGTGTGGTGAGGATGGCAGGGGTGTGTGTAGTGAGGATGGCTTGAAGGTGTGTAGTGAGGGATAGCTTGGAGGTGTTAGCCAGTGAGGATGGTGGCTTGAAGTGTGTAGCCAGTGAGGATAGCTTGAGTGTGTAGTGAGGATGGCTTGGGGTGTGTGTAGTGAGGATAGCTTGGAGGTGTGTGTGTAGTGAGGATAGCGGGGGTGTGTGTGAGTGAGGATGGCAGGGGTGTGTGATGGGAAACTTGGGGGTGTGTGTAGTGAGGAGAGCTTGAAGTGTGTGTAGTGAGGATAGCTTGAAGTGTGTAGTGAGGATAGTTTGAAGTTTGTAGTGAGGATAGCTTGAAGTGTGTAGTGAGGATAGCTTGAAGTGTGTGTAGTGAGGAGAGCTTGAAGTGTGTGTAGTGAGGAGAGCTCTCAAGTGTGTAGTGAGGAGAGCTCTCAAGTGTGTAGTGAGGAGAGCTCTCAAGTGTGTAGTGAGGAGAGCTCTTAGGTGTGTTGTGAGGATAGCTCTTAAGTGTGTAGTGAGGAGAGCTCTCAAGTGTGTAGTGAGGAGAGCTCTCAAGTGTGTAGTGAGGAGAGCTCTCAAGTGTGTAGTGAGGAGAGCTCTCAAGTGTGTAGTGAGGAGAGCTCTTAGGTGTGTTGTGAGGATAGCTTGAAGTATTGTATAGTCATAGAGGCTCCTGGACCGAGTGTTGTGAGGCTCTTGTGTTCACCTGAATAGTTTAAACCAACTGCTTAGGTGAGAAACAACTTGTACAATAAATTACTCCTGGTTCAGTTCACACACACCGGTAGGCGACGTCTTTATTACTAATCAAAAGCAATAATAATAATAATAATAGACAGGTAAGCAAGTGAGACGGGAGGGGGAGAAAGAGGCATACCTACCCGTCTCTCTCTACCTGTCTCTTCCTTTACGGGATGTGGCACCTGTCAACCCGTCACCGTGTCAACAGTATAGTAATTTAAAGACTATAAAAACTAACACAGCCTCTGCCAGACAAGATGACGTCACATAGTTCAAGGACTGACTGGCGGGCGTCTCTTTGCAACGCCCCCCCCTCTGACGCCACGCCCCCCCTCTGACGCCACTCCCCCTGACGCCCCCCCGAGCAGTACAACCAAATATTACAACTCAGGAAGTGTGACATGCCGGGCCGCGTCATCAACGGGATTTAACTGACTCACTGAGGTCAGGATGAGTCGGCAGTAGCGGGAGTCCGGTGTGGGCGGCGGACGAGTGTGTAGATGGTGGTGGTATGGGGGGGGGGTGAGGTGGATGGTGGTAGTGGTGTGGGCGGCGGGTGAGGAGTGGTGGTGCAGGCGGCGACGGGTGGTGATGCGGGCGGCGGGATGACACCAGCTTCACGCACGATGGGCTGGAAGTAGACGCCCACTGGCAGTGATCCTCACACAGAAGCACCACCGACCTCCTCCTCTCGTCTTCCGGGTTGAACTTGGCCTTCCTCTCCTCCTCCTCCTCCTTCTTCCCCTCCTCCTTCCTCATTCCTAACTTCATCTCTTCTTCCCCTTTCCGATTCCCTCCTCCTCTTCCCGACTTTTTCCTCCCTTTCCCGACTTCCTCCTCCCTTTCCCGACTTCCTCCTCTGCCTCCTCCTCCAGCGGCGCCTCCGTCAGCAGGGGGGGGGGGAAGACGGTAAGGGCGAGTGTAGGTGTTCTGGGTGGGCAGGGTGGGTCGTCATTAGTCAGGGCGACTGACGTGTTATCACTACCCAAAATAGGCTGAACAAGTAGCTAGGGTGGGTGTGACTTGACCTGACCTGACCTGACCTTACCTTTACCTTGTCTCCAGGTGACCAACTAACTAATGAGGGAGGGAGTGGTATGGCGCCACCCAGGAGGTGAGGAGGGGGCGGGGGTTACCTGTCCTGGCAGGTGTATCTGCCGGACCGAACACTAATAGCCAGGAGGTAGTGGTGGTGATGGCCGGGGACGATAATATGGTGTGGTGGAGGTGGTTGTCGGTGGTGGTGGTGGGTGTCGATAATGGTGCTGTGGTATTAGTGGGTGTCGATAATGGTGGTATTAGTGGGTGTCGATAATGGTGGTAAGTAAATGGGTTGTCGATAATGGTGGTGGTGGTGGTTGTCGATAATGTGGTGGTAGTAGTGGTTGTCGATAATGGTGACGGGTGGTGGTGGTGGTTGTCGATAATGCGTTGTGTGGTAATTGGGTTATTAATAATGGTGGTAGTAGTGGGTGTCGATAATGGTGGTAGTAGTGGTTGTCGATAATGGTGGTGGTGGTGGTTGTCGATAATGGTGGTAGTAGTGGTTGTCGATAATGGTGGTGGTGGTGGTGGTTGTCGATAATGGTGGTAGTAGTGGGTGTCGATAATGGTGGTAGTAGTGGTTGTCGATAATGGTGGTAGTAGTGGTTGTTGGTAATGGTGGTGGTCACTAATGCATGTATGTATGTCCCCTCTCCACACTACACCCCACCTAACATACACGTGGTAAGACGATAAAGAAAAATATCCACACATCCTCGTTCATATACTTGACTTGCACACGAGGAGAAGGAGAGGGGCCTACCCACCCCACCCTGCCCTGCCCTACCCACCCCACCCTGCCCTACCCACCCTGCCCACCCTGCCCTGTATTGAACACATCCCTCTACCACCATCACCATTATTATTGCCACCATTATCACCATCACCACCATAAATAGATCTGGCGACCTTAGAACTGACCAAGTCTTAATGGTTAGCTTAGTTTGGGTTGGGAGTGTTAAGACTGTTTCATGATCAGTCAGTCAGTCAGTCAGTCACATCCTCGTTTAACAACCCTCACTATTATTGTTTACATAGGCAACGTTCGCGTGGTTGACTGACCGACAGAAAACAGCTGAGAAAAGAAGGCAAAAAATGTAAAAGACGTTCTATAAATAACTCCAAAGACAATTTCCCACAAGAATGACTCAATGGAGAAAGTTTCCGTACGAGAATGACTTTGATTTTTTTTTTCACGGGGAATTTCAATTTGGTCATCACACGCCTCGAGTCTTCGTTATTGTTGTGTTTTCGGTTTTAATTTTATGCCAATCAGAAGGAGTTGTGACGTCATCGGTGTTCGTGTACGGGGTATCCGTCTTGAGAGTGTTGGGGAGAGTAACTTAGGGGTGATAAGAGGCGAGTACAGGTAGTGGGGTTGGAGGGGAAGGGGGGAGGGGTAGGTGTATTGGGAGGGAGAGGGAGGGGTAGGTGTAGTGGGAAGATGGGGGGGGGGTCAAGTAAAAGATCTAATCTGACCTTCTAAAGTTTAAACGATGAGCTATTTTGGGTACTGAAAATGTCAACCTGACTGCTTCTCTTTCTCTCATTCTCAATAAACTTCCGCAGGTAGATCATTACCGACAGGTCAGAAAGGTGTGGTTATAGGTGAGAGTGGTGGTGGTTGGACCGAGGTCAAGTGGACCAATACGGTCAGACTCCGGCGAGCTCACTGATAACGATGGAGAAATGAGCAATAATTTGAATAAATATTTTTCAACAGTTTTCACCACCGAAAATTTAAACATGATACCCGAGGCACCGACTCTATTCAGAGATAGTGAAGAAAACAAATTAAGTGAGATAGTAGTGACTAGTAACGATGTTAGTAAGCAAATAGACAAATTAAAGCCTAATAAGTCACCTGGTCCCGATGAAGATATTTGCCAGAGTATTAAAGGAATGTAGGGAAAGAGCTTAGTATGCCCCTTAGCAAAGTTGTTTAACAATATGTCATAAAAACAAGTGTAGTACCAGAATCCTGGAGGATAGCGAATGTAATACCGATTTCAAGAAGGGGATATATCACTATCTCTAACTACCACCAATCAATCTAACATCAATAGTAGGCAAATTACTGGAAGCAATCATTTCAAACTCTATTCGAAATCACCTGGAGAAGCACCGATTGATCAATGATTCCCAGCATGGCTTCACAAGCAGACGTTCATGTCTAACTAATCTATTAACATTCTTTTCATCAGTTTTCGAATCGGTGGACGAGGGGCACAATTATGATGTGGTATATCTCGACTTTAGCAAAGCCTTCAACAGAGTCCCCCACGAAAGACTAATTAGAAAGGTAGAAGCACATGGCATCAAAGGTAATATCCTTAAATGGATTAGGGCGTGGTTACAGGACAGGAAGCAGCGAGTGAGCATTAATGGCACTAAGTCCCATTGGAGCAACGTCACAAGTGGGAGTTCCCCAAGGCTCAGTACTTGGACCATTATTATTTATTATATACATAAACGACATAGATATCGGCATTGACAGCAACATAAGTAAATTTGCTGATGACACTAAAATAGGACGTGTTATTAAATCTGACGAGGACTCGGCAAAACTACAGGAAGATCTAAACAAATTTTTCGAATGGTCTGAAAAATGGCAGATGAAATTCAACGTCGACAAATGTAAAAGTACTCAGTATAGGAGATGTAAACAGGGAAGCCAGATACCAGATGAACAACGATGCCATAGAGAAATCCGACTGCGAGAGAGATTTAGGAGTAATGATAAGTAGGAACCTTAAGCCAAGTAAACAATGTGTTTTTGCTCGTAACAAGGCTAATAAAGTACTTGGGTTCATACAAAGGAGTGTTAGTTACAAGACTAGCGAGGTCATCCTAAAACTGTATCTTGCTCTTGTGAGACCACACCTGGATTACGCAGTTCAGTTCTGGTCACCGTATTACATAATGGATATAGAATCCTTGGAAAGAATTCAGAGAAGAATGACAAGACTAATCCCGGGCATTAGGAACCTTGAGTATAGAGACAGGTTAAAGCATCTTAATTTGCACTCCCTTGAGAGACGTAGAGCGAGGGGAGACCTGATAGAGGTGTATAAGTGGAAGGCAGGGCTAAACAAAGGGGACATTACAAAGGTACTCAAATTATCCAACCAGGAGCGAACTCGTAACAATGGTTTTAAATTAGACAAATTTAGATTTAGGTGTGAAATAGGTAAACACTGGTTTGGAAACAGAGTAGTGGATGAATGGAACAAGTTACCAAATATCATCATTAACTCGAATACGCTGAATAGCTTCAAACATAGGTTGGATGCTTATATGAGCAATAGGGGTTGGGTGTAAGCGGGACTGCCCAGTATGGGCCAATAGGCCCGCTGCAGTTTCCTCCATTCTTATGTTCTTATGTTCTTATTACTGGCGTCCTGTACAGTAGTTTACTCGTTCCTCTTGTAATAACTACTCAGATAATCCTAGTCATACGCTCACCTTACCGCTACTGTTTATTAGACAGTAATTGTTCTATCTTTAGGAAGAAAGAGTAGACAATATAGGACATGGTTTCCGTCATGTTGAAATATGTGTGTCCTTATTCTGAATTCAAACAAGGTTAACATGCTCCTTGTTGTGTTTTTCCCCATACATGCAGCCGACAATGACGATGAGAAAGTTACAAGTGCATCAGGATTGGGCATAACTATAATGAGAAACAGAAAAAATACATAAATTTCCAGAGCTAGCAGTTCACAGTTTGACAATGGAATGGTACAGTCATGGACAAAAGTTCGCTCCCCGTGGTGAAACAGAGTCACGGACATGAGCCTTCGAACTTACTTACCCTGACTGTCGTTTGGAGCGGCTGTGCTGTTTTCCTTCATTTTGGGTCGATGCTGCTTCACTTTGGGAGGAAGCGAACTTTTGACCCCGACTGTACAGAAGAAACACAGCATTTAGAATACATTATTAATTATTGTTTTACAGGCTGGGAAAATATCAAAACAAAATCATTTCTTGTCTCTTTAAGGCAATACGTCTGAAAACATATTATTCTTGTTTGCCATATTATTATTCAAATATAATAGATATTCATCCTGAAATTAATAGCAATTGATAATAATATACAGTTCTGATAATATAAATAAAAAATTCGTTAACCAGTTAACGTTTAATTAGCAAAGTTGCCGCTGGGGAGCTCCTGCCAAGACACCGACCATAACACTACCACACATTACCGTTTAGACACCCGAAAACTATTCACAATAACCGACCATCGGGTTATAAATACTTTCGGAGAGAGAGAGAGAGAGAGAGAGAGAGAGAGAGAGAGAGAGAGAGAGTATGACGACCTCCCTTAAACCACACCGCATGACCTAAGAAGTCTTCCCTGAGAGCTGTTGGCTGCAGGACGGTCAAGCATAATGGCAGAAGTTCTTGTCCAAACTCCCAGCGACACTGGGAATTATTATGATGAGAATGAAAGCGATGATATTTATCTTCTTTTTTTTAATACACTGACTATAAATCCACAGTTGCGTCTCAAAAATTAAGATTAGAATTAATATATCAAGAGGAGGACTCAAGAGGAGGACTCAAGAGGAGGACTTAGTGTGTGTGTGTGTGTAAAAGTCGGTGTAATAAAGTAGCTGTGGCAGCAGTAACCTAGACAGTAAAGGCAGTAAAGCGACAACACTATAATGAGGGACACAAAGCCACGAGTCTCTTTAAGTGAGGTGGAGAAAGAAAGGGAGAAGTTAGGGGAGGTAAGGAGGACTAACCAGAGGAAATAATGATAAGAGGAATATGGTTAACAAGGAGAGATGCTGAGAGAAGATGTGTAGGCCAGATGCTGAGAAAGAAGACGTGTAGAAGAGATTCTGAGAGAGAAAACGTGTAGGAGGTGCTGAGAGAGAGGACGTGTAGGAGAGATGCTGAGAGAGAAGACGTGTGGAAGAGATACTGGGAGAGAAGACGTGTAGGAGAGACGCTGAGAAAGAAGACGTGTAGGAGAGAAAGGAAAGTGACAGATGAAGGAGTACATTAAGAGTGGAGGATTGATAAAGTGAATAAGGAGAAATTATCACAACAGCATACAGTAACCAGAAGCAAATGAAAATGTGCAGTCACCCACAAAAGTCCTGTCGTCTCTCCTCCTGAACCAGGCACCACGAAATTCAGACTCGTGAATACGAAGCATTTATGGAAGGAAAAATTATGAATCAGTGTCTAGTGCTTCGGGTTCACGAATCTGAATCTCGGGGTTCTCGGGGTCCGTAGAACAGCAGGACAGGCGACAGGACTTTTGTGAGTGATTGTACAGAATCATAAAGCTCAAATCTAGTCGACTATGATGGCTCAGCCGTACATTTGTGACACTGGACCTACAACTACAAAATATGGCAACACCACTGTTATGAAAACTGTATACTGTATGCCGGGACTCATGTTAGTTCAAAGCATTTAAATGGAGTTGGTAAAATGTTTAAATTTGCCGAACAATATCAACGACGACCACAGTATTAAATTACACCAAAATTATTACTCCTAAATCTTGGCTTTTGTTGTCCCAAACCCAAATGAGCAACAACTAATGATCTTAACTTTCTTTACCCCTTTGAGAAGGATAAAAAAAAAGACCAGGGGGTCACATGTTAAATAAGGTTATATAATGCAATGTCACACAAAAAAAAGCCAGCGACAGGGAATATTTACGTCTTGGGCAGCGTATGGCGGCTGAGGTGTCGTGGGGAGTGTAAGAGGGAGGATCTACAAATGAAATCGCTTAAGAAAGTCTTTGGTGTCACTTTGTCGGGTTTTTTCTATAATTAAGTTCAGTGTTGTCCATGAGGTGTGTCAGTGAGGACCAGAGTATTGTGGTTTGGTGTGTCGGCCAATTTGGTATTCCCATAATGGTTCCCTACCTAAGTACTGGCCTTAAGTAATGGTGTTGAATATTTAATAATCGCGGAGAATAACAAAATATTCACCTTATGAATACTCCTGCACATTAAAACCGAAGAATCAAACGCTTCACATCAGCAGCCTATACAGCACAGTATATCGGATAACATAATGCTGTTAGCTTCTTTTGCCTAATCAAGAGTCTTGATGCAGTCTACGGCCTGACCCTGCCATATTTCATTTACTTGTAGTAAATCAGTAGTCAAATTGCTTCTTCCCAAAATAACTTAAACTCATGTCTGCAAGTATAAATAGTAACCTTCACAAGATAGAACAAACGTATTCTATAGTACAGAAAGAAGCAGTCACGTGCACAGCATCATAACCATGCATACTTACACATTTGCTGACAATGAAAGTCAGGTAAGTCCTGTGATACTACAACTTTACCCTCAGAATCACAACTACTTCACTTACAACGTGAACCAGTGAGTGACCCGAGGAAGGTGAGTTTTTGGAACGACAGAGAGGTTTGCATAACGACCAGCAAAGCGACACCCACACTCAAGTTCGTCACTAGGATACAGGTAATCAGGCGTATCGGCTCATGAGGGAAGGTGGGAGACGAGGAAAGTAAACGGTGAAAATAAATGTGTTTTGTGAAGACGACGAAGCTCGACAGCAATATTTGATGATATTTTAGTCTGAGTATTATATGACTTGAGTAAGGTGTTATCGATCTAGAAATGGTTAAAATGTAAACTGTTTACATTATAAATGTCAGCATAATAATGAAAACAACGACGCTGGGTGAATGACGTCAAATTTTCTACACCTATCAGGCGAGTTACAATCAGAAACGAAATTGGCGGATTTTTTTTTTTTTTTTGAAGAGTGACCCTGACCCCCCCAGCCTGTGATCCCAAAAATAAATAAACAACTTTAGGTGTTCATAACGATGCCTACTAAGAAATGTATAGGACAGCTGCGCTGACAGGTTTCCAATTAACACCACAGATTAATACACCTACTGACTAAAGGACACATGGCACTAATGACAATTCGTCTCTGGTTAAAATTCAGTTATCAAAAACAATATAATTTGCGATGATACCGACGATGTCAAAATTCATACTCAAAGTGGCACCACACACCTTAAGGGGTCACGCAGGTACTACGAACTGCAGTGTTTACTATGCCCTTATAGGTACACGGCGACCGGCACAAAACTCGTTCGTCTTATACTTCCCCAAAGGTAAATTTAGGTGCCCATTCACAGCTAGGTGAACTGGGAATGCCATAGGCGTGAACTAGTGATTGTTAGGACGGAAGACGAGCGCTGTATTCACTCAGTCACAGCACACCTCATTGCCACACTACTAATAATAGCCAAAGAGAAACCTTATTTGGCTAATTATAAGAAAACAGACACAATATCCGGGAGGCAACAGCAACGAAAGCATTGTAAACATGTGTTGTGTCAGTGTACGTCTCAGTGTCGTATCAGAGTACGGTTCAGTGTGTTGTGTATCAGTGTACGGCTCAGTGCTGTGTGTCAGTATTTGGCTTAGTATGTTGTGCGTGTCATTTTCCAGCTCAATTATTTGGAAAATACCTAAGAATGAAACCATTAAAATAACACGAATGTTCCACACCAAAAAGCTGAGCGCAAATTCAAATGCCGTAAATAAAATATTACTGTACTGTAAGCAAGTACTCACGCAATAAGCACAACCCGAGCACTATATGTAAATCCGAGAAGCAAAGGTAGAAAGAGGAGCTTCAATCCCAGACTTCTTCCATACCTAACCTTCCCCCTCATGCGGGTGGAGCAGTATTAACAAGTACACAGAAGCCGTGGCCGTGCTGCTATAGAGGCAACCAATCTGACCAATACTGCCCCAAGCCCCCCCCATCCACAACACACCCACCCACCCACACCCACCCACCCACACCCACCCACACGCATCAGTAAGCACATTACGGGGGTAGGCGTGTGTTGCAAGGCTCAAGCACAAGATGAACAACAAGTGTGCATGAGATCCTTGTACTGATCAGGTTTACACGGTTAAGATTGATCAGGTTACACGGTTAAGACTAATCAAGTTGGGCGGTTAAGACTGATCATGTTACATGGTTAAGACTGATCAGATTACACGGTTAAGAGTGATCATGTTA
>NW_024736502.1:0-17374 GCF_018991925.1 Homarus americanus
GACACTGAAGGGGTGCCCGGCTTTCACACCCCGGGTCATGGAACTGAAGGGGTGAACGGCCCTCACACCCCGGGTCATGGAACTAAAGGGGTGCCCGGCCCTCACACCACAGGTCATGGGGTTGAAGCGGTTCCCGGCCCTCACACCCCGGGTCATGTCACTGAAGGGGTGCCCGGCCATCACACCCCAGGTCATGTCACTGAAGGGGTTCCCGACCCTCACACCCCGGGTCATGGCACTGAAGGGGTGCCTGTCCCTCACACCCCGGGTCATGGTGCTGAAGGGGTGCCTGGCTTTCAGACCCCGATTCATGGTACTGAAAGGGTGCCCGGCCATCAAACCCAGGGTCATGGTGTCGGAGGGGTGCCCGGCCCTCACACCCCAGATCATGTCACTAAAGGGGTGCCCGGCCCTCACACCCCGGTTCATGGGGTTGAAGCGGTTCCCGGCCCTCACACCCCGAGTCATGGTGCTGATGGGGTTCCCGGCCCTCAAACCCCGGGTCATTGTGCTGGAGGGGTGCCCGGCCCTCACACCCCGGGTCATGTCACTGACAGGGTGCCCGGCCCTCACACCCCGTGTCATGTCACTGAAGGGGTGCCCAGCTGTCACACTCCGGATCATGGCACTGAAGGGGTGCCTAGCCCATACACCCCGAGTCATGGTACTGAGGGGCTGCACGGCCCTCACAACCCGGGTCATGGTGCTGTTGGGGTGCCCGGCCCTCATACCCCGGGTCATGGCACTGAAAGGGTGCCCGGCCCTCACACCCCGGGTTATGTGAAGGGGTGCTCAGCTGTCACACTCCGGATCATGGCACTGTAGGGGTCCCCGGCCCTCACACCCCGTTTCATGGCACTAAAGGGGTGCCCGGCACTCACACACCGGCTCATGGCACTGAAAGGGTGCCCGGCCCTCACACCCCGGGTTATGTCACTAATGGGATGCCCTGCCCTCACACCCGGGGGCATGGGGTTGAAGCGGTTCCCGGCAATCACACCCCGGGTCATGGTGCTGATGGGGTGCCCGGCCCTCACACCCCGATTCTTGGCACTGAATTCGAGCCCGGCCCTAGCACTATGGGTCATCGTGCTGAAGGGGTGCCCGGGCCTCACACCCCGATTCATTTCTCTGAAGGGGTGCCTGACCCTCATACCCCGGGTCATGTGAAGGGGTGCCCTGCCCTCACACCCGGATTTGCAGCACTGTAGGGGTGCCAGGCCCTCACACCCCGTTTCATGGCACTGAAAGGGTGCCCGGCCTTCACACTCCAGTTCATGACACTGAAGGGGTGCCCGGCACTCACACCCCGGGTCATGGCACTGAAGAGGTGCCCGGCCCTCACACCCCGGGGTCGCGGGGCTGGGCGGCTCCCCGGCCCTCACACCCCTGGGTAATGGTGTTGAGGGGTGCCCGGCCTCACACACCCCGGGTCATGTCAATGGAAGGGTGGGCCCCACACCCCAGGTGTCACTGAAGGTGCCTGGCCCTCACACCCCGGGTCATTTCACTGAAGGGGTGCCTGACCCTCACACCCCGGGTCATGTGAAGGGGTGCCCTGCCCTCACACCCGGATTTGCAGCACTGTAGGGGTGCCAGGCCCTCACACCCCGTTTCATGGCACAGAAAGGGTGCCCGGCCTTCACACCCCGATTCATGGCACTGAAAGGGTGCCCGGCCCTCACACCCCGGGTTATGTCACTAAAGGGATGCCCGGCCCTCACACCCCGGGGCATGGAGTTGAAGCGGTTCCCGGCCATCACACCCCGGGTCATGGTGCTGATGGGGTTCCCGGCCCTCACACCCCGATTCTTGGCACTGAAATCGAGCCCGGCCCTAGCACTATGGGTCATGCTGCTGAAGGGGTGCCCGGGCCTCACACCCCGATTCATTTCACTGAAGGGGTGCCCGACCCTCAAACCCAGGGTCATGTGAAGGGGTGCCCGGCCCTCACACCCCGTTTCATGGCACTGAAAGGGTGCCCTGCCCTCACACCGCGGTTGATGACACTGAAGGGATGCCCGGCCCTCACACCCCCGGGTCATGGCACTGAAGGGGTGCACGGCTCTCACACCCCGAGTCATGGGGTTGATGCGGTTCCCGGCCCTCACCCCCCGGGTCATGGTGCTGGAGAGGTGCCCGGGCCTCACACCCCGGTTCATGTCACTAAAGGGGTGCCCGGCCCTCACACCCCAGGTCATGTCACTGGAGGGGTGCCCGACCCTCACACCCTGATCCTTGGCACTGAAATCGAGCCCGGCCCTAACACTCTGGGTCATGGTGCTGAAGGGGTACACGGCCCTCACACCCCAATTCATTTCACTGAAGGGGTGCCTGACCCTCACACCCCGGGTCATGTGAAGGAGTGCCCGGCCCTCACACCCCGGTTTGCAGCACTGTAGGGGTGCCCGGCCCTCATACCCTGTTTCATGGCACTTGCAGTGCCTGGCTTTCACACCCCTGGCCGCGTATCGAAGGGGTGCCTGGCCTCACACCATGGGTCAGGCTGAAGTGGTTCCCGGCCTCACACCCGGGGTCATGGATGCTGGAGGTGCTCTGGCCCTCACACCCCAGGTCATGTCACTGAAGGTGCCCGCCTCACATTCCCAAGGGGGTGGCGGTGCCTGGCCATCACACCCCAAGATGTGTGCTGAGGGGGTGCCCGGCCTCACACTCCCTGATTTCTGCACAGCATCTGAGCCCGGCCCCTAACACTCTGGGTCATGGTATGAAGGGTGCCTGCCCTCACACTCCCATTCATTTCACTGAAGGTGCCCGAATCTCACACCCTGTTTCATGGCACTGAAAGGGTGCCGGGCCCTCACACCCCGGTTCATGACACTGAAGGGGTGCCCGGCCCTCACACCCCGGGTCATGGAACTGAAGGGGTGAACGGCCCTAACACCCCGGGTCATGGACCTAAAGGTGCCCGGCCTTCACACCACGGGTCATGGGGTTGAAGCGGTTCCCGGCCCTCACACCTCGGGTCATGTCACTGAAGGGGGTGCCCGGCCCTCACACCCCAGGTCATGTCACTGAAGGGGTTCCCGGCCCTCACACCCCGGGTCATGGCACTGAAGGGGTGCCTGTCCCTCACACCCCGGGTCATGGTGCTGAAGGTGTGCCTGGCTTTCACACCCCGATTCATGGCACTGAAAGGGTATCCGGCCCTCAAACCCCGGGTCATGGTGTCGGAGGGGTGCCCGGCCCTCACACCCCGGGTCATGTCACTAAAGAGGTGCCCGGCCCTCACAACCCGGTTCATGGGGTTGAAGCAGTTCCCGGCCCTCACACCCCGGGGTCAGGTGCTGATGGGCCCTGGCCTCAAACCCCGGGTCATGGTGTCTGAGGGGTGCCCGGCCCTCACACCCCGGGTCATGTCACTAAAGGGGTGCCCGGCCCTCACACCCCGGGTCATGTCATTGAAGGGGTGCCCGGCCCGGCCCTCACACCCCGGGTCATGGCACTGAAGTGGTTCCCGGCCCTCACACCCCGGGTCATGGTGGTGGAGGGGTGCCCGTCCCTCACACCCCGGTTCGCAGCACTGTAGGGGTGCCCGGCCCTCACACCCCGTTTCATGGCACTGAAAGGGTGCCCGGGGCTCACACCCCGGTTCATGACACTGAAGGGGTGCCCGGCACTCACACCCCGGGTCATGGAACTGAAGGGGTGAACGCCCCTCACATACCGGGTCATGGACCTAAAGGGGTACCCCGCCCTCACACCACGGGTCATGGGGTTGAAGGGGTTTCCGGCCCTCACACCCCGGGTCATGTCACTGAAGGGGTTCCCGGCCCTCACACCCCGGGTAATGGCACTGAAGGGGTGCCTGTCCCTCACACCCCGGGTCATGGTGCTGAAGGTGTGCCTGGCTTTCACACCCCGATTCATGGCACTGAAAGGGTGCCCGGCCCTCAAACCCCGGGTCATGGTGCTGAAGGGGTGTCCGTGCCTCACACCCCGATTCATTTCACTGAAGGGGTGCCTGACTGTCGCGATCCCACTACCCTTTATACTTGGGGAGTGTATCCTACCCCAAGTTATTAACAAATAAAGGTACAAATAGGGAACACGGCAATAATTATCCTCACCAAAAACCTACTCAACTAAATGTACTTGAAAAAGTAAGAACAGTTGAAATAAGTGAATCACAAAAGGGAAGATAATTAATAAATTCAATTTATGTTCTAAAGGGAGTAATGACTAGCAAACATGAATTTAAGGGAATAAGTAAGTGTATAATAAAATAAGAGTGATGCTGGAAGGGCGAAAATATGCTGTAAGGAGTTAGACCAAACAAATATTACTTAACATTACTATATTACACAAGACATACGAAATATATATATACAACAATCACTACAAAATGATTATCCCTACCAAACAGGAGATACCTTACCACCAGGATCCCTTCCTAGGCCTAACTAAACGTGTCACTAATACCTGATACCCCTAGGGCATTGCAGAAGACTGGATAAAGGCACTAGACAAGGGTCAAGGCTAGAGAACGAATGGACACGTCTAACCTATGCCACGGTTTTTCGCTACTGCCGAAGCGTGCCCACGCTGGGAGGAGAGCGTCTCATATCACATGATTCAGGACATTTGCTGGATATTTTATATAATTAATTAATATTACTCCTGAGTTGACTTAACAGAGTAAGACAATGATGCATATAAATTACATACATAAATATACAATTAACCTAAGTAACTAAGAACAATAATAATATAATAAGTACAATTAACAATTTATTAATAGCTTGTATGAAATGCAGGCGTGAACATATGCCTCACGCTATGCGAGTTCCCGAGCGCTCAGGCACGTGACACCTCCCCCAAAAAAGTGAGCTTACAACTAACTGGAAGCGAAAAATGGATATACAGCAACACAGTGAAAGTAATAACTAACACAATCGGTTTAAATCAATATGAAGCAAAATAATTCATAATATAAACACAAGGTACTCAATGACAATATAACAAAAAAATAATTTGCATATAGACATAGTTAATAAATAATCAGACTCGAGAAAGTGCATCAGCCAACACGTTCTCTTTTCCGCCGATATGGGAAATGTTCAAGTTATAGGGCTGAAGTGATAGAGCCCACCTCAAAAGTCTTTGGTTGGTATGTTTCATCTTGTCAACAAAAGTAAGTGGGTTATGATCAGTGAACACTTGAACGGGATAAGCAGTGCTGCCAATATATACTTTGAAGTTTTCTAGTGCCATGATCAGTGATAAAGCCTCCTTTTCAATGGTGGCATAGTTTCTTTGATATTTGTTAAATTTTCTAGAAAAATAGCACAGGGGATGAAGCACTTGATCACTCTCACCCTCTTGCAGAAGCACAGCACCGGCGCCAATTTCACTGGCGTCGACATGGAGAGTGAACTGTTTCTGGAGGTCAGGTGCAAGTAGTACAGGAGCATTTACCAGCAGGGATTTAAGATTCTCAAAAGATTCCTGGCTAGCCGTAGTCTACTTGAAGGTTTTCTTGCCACTCAACAGGTCAGTCATGGGAGAGGCAACGGAGGAGAAGTTTGGACAAAAACGGCGGTAGTACCCCGCCATACCCAGCAACCTCATCACACTCTTCTTATCGCCTGGCACTGGATACTGTTGAATTGCCTCAATTTTGGCTGCTATAGGCTGGACTTCCCCTTGTCCGACCACATGCCCCAAGAAAGTGACGTGGGCATGGCCGAACTCACTTTTGACGAGGTTCACTGTCAGCTTGCTTGCAGCCAGTACGGAGAAGAGGGCTTGTAGACGACTCATGTGATCTTCCCAGGAACTGCTGAAGACGATAAGGTCGTCTAGGTAACAGCGGACACCTTCCAGACCAGACGTGATGAAATTCATGAGGCGTTGAAAGGTTGCAGGGGCGTTCCGCATACCAAACGGAAGGACTGTGAATTGGTACAACCCCTCAGGAGTGACAAAAGCAGAGATTGCCCTGGAGCGTTCAGTCAGTCTTATCTGGTAGTAGCCCTGGTGGAGATCCAACTTGGTCACGTACCTTGCCTGTCCAAGATCGTCGATCACGTCGTCGATGCGTGGCAAGGGATAACCATCGGGTTCAGTGACAGCATTCACCTTGCGATAATCCACACACAGCCGCATTGACCCATTTGGCTTTGGAACTAGAACAACAGAGGATGCCCATGGACTGATGCTGGGTTCGACGAGGCCTAGCTCTTGAAGACGCTGTACCTCGGCTCGCACACACTCCCGCTTGAAGGCATTAAGACGGTAGGGACGCTGTCGGATTGGCTTGGCTCCCTTGGTCTCAACGTCATGCTCCAACACTGAACAAGAGAGTGGGTAATCACCAACTATAATAAGATACTCCTGTAATAGAGACTTTATATTATTGGCTTGGTCACTAGAGAGATGGTACAACTTAGCACTGGGGTCCTCCAAGATAGTCGAGTTTTCAACTTTTACACTAGACCCATTCATTATTTCAGAAAAACACTGATCTTTATCATCCTTACACTCTGGCACAATGATACAATTTGGCAAGGATTGATCAACACAAGCAACTGCTTTTCCCAGGGTTTCGTTACGAACATGATATGACCTTAAAAGATTAACATGGATAAGGCGTTTTTTCTTACGCCGTTCAGGGGTGCTAATCACATAATTCACTGACCCCTGTTTTTCTAGTACTTCATATGGACCACTGTATTTGGATTTAAAAGGGTGATCATGTAAGGGCAGGAAGGCCAACACCTGCTCCCCCACTTGGAATTCTTTAGGTTTTGCCTGATGGGCCTTATCAAAATGCAGTTTCATTTTCACCTGAGCACACCTTAAGTTGGACTGGGCAAGTTCTACAGCCAGACGCAACTTCTCCTTGAATTGGACCACATATGAAGCTAAGGGCGTCGCGCTCTGATCACTCAACCAACACTCTTTTAACACCTTAAGAGGCCCTCGCGCCTCATGTCCATAGACGAGCTGGAAGGGTGAGAATCCTAGCGACTCTTGTTTACTGTCCCGAACAGCAAACAAAAGCAGGTCAACTCCCTCGTCCCAATCCTTCCCAGTCTCCAGACAGAAGGTGCGCAACATGAGTTTTAGTGTCTGGTGAAATCTCTCTACCACCCCCAGTGACTGAGGGTGATAGGCCGAAGACCTCAACTGCCGGACTCCCAGGGTTTGCATTACCTGATTAAACAACCGGGAAGTAAAATTGGAACCCTGATCTGACTGCACCACTGTAGGAAGGCCTACTTGAGTGAAGAAGTGGGTTAAGGCTTTGATAACATTCTTCGCTGTGATGCGGCGCAAGGGAATGGCTTCAGGATAACGGGTTGCACAATCAATAATGGTTAGCAAGAACTGATGACCACGAGGGGTCTTAGGTAAGGGACCGACACAATCTATGACCACCTTACTAAAGGGCTCTTCAATGACTGGATAGGCTGCAGAGGGAATGGTTTAATACTGGGGTTCGGTTTCCCCGCCACCTGACAATCATTGCAAGTGCGACAGTAAGAGCTGACGTCTTTCTTCATCCTAGGCCAAAAGAACTGGGATAAAATTTTTGCATAAGTCTTCCTAACTCCTAAATGACCACCCACCCCATCATGAGCGATACTAAGTATGTCCTGCCGCAAAGGTTTGGGAATAACAACTTGATGATGAACTAACCAAGGGTGATTGGCAGGAGAATTGGAGGGACGGAACTTCCGCATTAATACAACAGACCTAGTGTAGTAGCAATTTGATTCTTGCTCAGCTTCTGTCTCAGTAACTGACCTATTGAGAAAACCTACTAGCTCAGGATCCCCTGCTTGTAGCTCAATAAACTTACTCCTAGTGATGGGAGAGGAACCAAAACTAGTGACATCTGGGTTCCTATCTCCATCAGAACTACTCTGGAGGTTATCTGGCTGTGGGGAATCCTCAAAAAATTCACTGAGACCAAGATCAGTATGGTCCGGCTGGATAACATTATCCTCGGACTTCTCACAGTCCTGGAGGGAAACTTCATCAACTTCACTAGTCTCTTCTACCTCTGTACTGTGGCTCATGCTACGGGTCACAGCACACGCAGGGAACAACCCTGGAAAGTCTACTTCTAACTGCACAGTATTATTCTCGGCAGTGGGACAAGATGAGATCACAACATTAGGGAACATCATGTCGCCAACGAGGTAATTTCCTATCAATAGAGAGACCCCTTCTACAGGTAAGCTATCTACTACTCCTAACGTGACATAGCCTGACTTTATGGATGACCGCAGGTACACTTGACAAAGGGGAATACGCGACCCACCGGTCAAATCGTTCACAAGCACCCAGCTACCAGTATAGCATGAATCCAGGAATGGAGCAGCTTCTTTAGTAACAAGAGATAAGGCTGAGCCTGTGTCTCTCAAGAGTTTAACAGAAATGGGTTGACTGAATTGATCCAAAGCTAAGGAACCAGGAGAACAAAATGGTTCAAAGGTTGATATCACAGAAGAGGGGGAAGCATCCAGGGCAACAGTCTGACTGAGGGCAGTGACACAGGGCTCCAATAATTTCTCCGATTGCTCGGCCACCCTGACCAAAAGAGCGGGGGATCCTTGGTGAGAGGAATTTCTTTTCATTGACTTGAGACAGTCGCTGATGACATGTCCTGGCTTCTTACAGTACCTGCAACTAGAGTTTCTCTCACCAGTAGGAGTGGATCCACCTGTCCCATGGACCATAGGCTCACCCGGGGTAGATGATGCAGAAACTGAGGGTCGGGTCGGTATGACAAGAGGCAGGGACCTCTATGTAGATGTTGGTGTGGGCCGCTTGAAGGAAGTGAAGGACTGGGACATGGGAGCATAAGACCTGGAATTTACATTTCTATTAGTTAAGGAATAATGGTCAGCCACTGGACCAGCATCAGCCAGGGTACAGATACCTCTCTGATCCAAGTGAGCTTGAATGTCGCCTGGGATACACTTTCTAACCTCCTCTAGCAGGATTAGTTCAACAAGCTTGTCATGTTCTACATGGGCAGACTCACTTTCAATCCACCTCCGACAAAGGACCTGTTTCTGCCTGAAGAACTCCACAAATGTTTGTTTGTCAGTCTTCCGGCAGTTACGGAACTGTTGCCGATAGGCTTCAGGAACAAGTTTATAAGCACTCAAAACCGCGGACTTAAGAAGGGCATAGTCTAGACATTGATCCTCAGAGAGGGCAGAAAACACATCTAATGCTTTACCAGTGAAAGATCTATAAATAAGTTGAGACCATTGAGAAACAGGCCACTTGTTAAGTCGGGCAATTTTCTCAAAAAGAGAGAAGAACTTGTCTGGTTCTTCCTCATTAAATTTAGGAACACTGTTGAGACATTTGTCTACACTGAATGTTGAAGTATTACCTCGTTGTTTGAGAGTTTCCAGCTCCACCTCGAGTCTTTTGAGTTCAACTTGTAAGGCCAAATTACTTGGTGTAACAATTTCCTCTGAATTTCCCGACGGTTGGGCTATGATTTCATTGTCAATAAGGTAGTTGAGGACAGCCTCTTCTAACCTAGCCTTATTCATAATAAGCAGCGAGGGATTGCCACTCTGCCTTAGTAAGCCCCTTCAGTACTTCGGCTGAAGGTGAAGCCAAAGAGCTTTCCAGGTCAAACATGTTGAACTCAAAATCGAGTAGCGAAAAAAAAGTAACCGTGGCAGCTAAGCTAACTAGCTAGCTAATTAATAATATCAAAATGCAATAAACTGTGAAACACAGTAAGGGATTAACCAAACACATGGTACACGAGATAAGGGTTCACTCACCAGTAGCTTAAGCAATAACAGGAGCAATATAAATGAACACTGTGAACACAGCAACTTGCTTCCAAAAATACTTAGTGATGAAACAACACCTGGCGAGTAACAACACTTGATATGACACAACAATGGTGGTTAGCTCCCGGACACAGGCCCCCACTTGTCGCGATCCCACTACCCTTTATACTTGGGGAGTGAATCCTACCCCAAGTTATTAACAAATATAGGTACAAATAGGGAACACGGCAATAATTATCCTCACCAAAAACCTACTCAACTAAATGTACTTGAAAAAGTAAGAACAGTTGAAATAAGTGAATCACAAAAGGGAAGATAATTAATTAATTCAATTTATGTTCTAAAGGGAGTAATGACTAGCAAACATGAATTTAAGGGAATAAGTAAGTGTATAATAAAATAAGAGTGATGCCGGAAGGGCGAAAATATGCTGTAAGGAGTTAGACCAAACAAATATTACTTAACATTACTATATTACACAAGACATACGAAATATATATATACAACAATCACTACAAAATGATTATCCCTACCAAACAGGAGATACCTTACCACCAGGATCCCTTCCTAGGCCTAACTAAACGTGTCACTAATACCTGATACCCCTAGGGCATTGCAGAAGACTGGATAAAGCACTAGACAAGGGTCAAGGCTAGAGAACGAATGGACACGTCTAACCTATGCCACGGATTTTCGCTACTGGGGAAGCTTGCCCATGCGGGGAGGAGAGCGTCTCATATCACGTGATTCAGGACATTTGCTGGATATTTCATATAATTAATCAATATTACTCTTGAGTTGACTTAACAGAGTAAGACAATGATGCATATTAATAACATACATAAATATACAATTAACCTAAGTAACTAAGAACAAAAATAATATTATAAGTACAATTAACAATTTATTAATAGCTTGTATGAAATGTAGGCGTGAACATATGCCTCACGCTATGCGAGTTCCCGAGCGCTCAGGCACGTGACACTGACCCTCACACCCCGGGTCATGTGAAGGGGTGCCCGGCCCTCACACCCGGGTTTGCAGCACTGTAGGGGTGCCCGGCCCTCACACCCCGTTTCATGGCACTGAAAGGGTGCCCGGCCCTCACACTCCGGTTCATGACACTGAAGGGGTGCCCGGCACTCACACCCAGGGTCATGGCACTGAAGAGGTGCCCGGCCCTCACACCCCGGGTCATGGTACTGGAAAGGTGCCCGGCCCTCACACCCGGGGTCATGTCACTGAAGGGGTGCCCGGCCCTCACACCCCAGGTCATGTCACTGAAGGGGTGCCCGGCCCTCACATCCCGGGTCATGGCACTGAAGGGGTGCCTGGCCCTCACACCCCTGGTCATGGTGCTGAAGGGGTGCCCGGCTTTCACACCCCGATTCATGGCACTGAAAGGGTGCCCGGCACTCACACCCCGGGTCATGGTGGCTGAGGGGTGCCCGCCCTCACACCCCGGGTCATGGGGCTAGAAGCTGTTCCCAGCCATCACACGCCGGGTCATGGTGCCTATGGGTGCCCGCCTCACACTCCGATTCTGGCACTGGAAATCGAGCCCTGCCCCTAACACTCTGGGTCAAGGAAAGGGGTGCCCGGCCCTCACACCCCGATTCATTCCACTGAAGGGGTGCCTGACCCTCACACCCCAGGACATGTCACTGGAGGGGTGCCCGACCCTCACACCCTGATTCTTGGTACTGAAATCGAGCCCGGCCCTAACACTCTGGGTCATGGTGCTGAAGGGGTGCCCAGCCCTCACACCCCGATTCATTTCACTGAAGGGGTAAGTGTCCTCACACCCCGGCCTTCCATGTGAAGGGGTGCCCGGCCCTCACACCCCGGTTTGCAGCACTGGGAAGCCTGGCCCTCACACTGCTTCATGGCACTGAAAGGGTGCTCTGGCCCTCACACTGCTTATGACATCAGCGGTGCCTGACCTCACACCCGGGTCATGGCACTGAAGAGGTGCCCACCACACAATGGGGTCATGGGGGTTGAAGCGTTCCCGGCCCTCACACCCCGGTCATGGTGCTGAGGGGTGCTCCGCCGTCACACCCCGGGCATGGCACTGAAGGGGTGCCTGTCCCTCACACTCCGGGTCATGGTGCTGAAGGGGTGCCTGGCTTTTACACCCCGATTCATGGCACTGAAAGGGTGCCCGGCCCTCAAACCCCGGGTCATGGTGTCGGAAGGGTGAACGGCCCTCACACCCAGGGTCATGGCAGTGAAGGGGTGCCTGGGCCTCACACCCCGGTTCATGTCATTAAAGGGGTGCCCGGCCCTCACACCCCGGATCATGGGGCTGAAGCGGTTCCCTGCCCTCACACCCCGGGTCATGATGCTGATGGGGTGCCCGACCCTCACACCCTGGATTCTGGCACTGGAACGAGCCTGGCCCTCACACCCAGGGTCATGGTACTGAAGGGGTGCCCCGCCTTCACACCCCGGGTCATGTACTGTGCAGCCTGGCCTCACACCCTGTGTCATGTCACTGCAGGGGTGCCCAGCTGTCACACTCCTGGTCATGGCGCTGAAGGGGTGCCTGGCCCTCACACCCCGAGTCATGGTACTGAAGGGGTGCACGGCCCTCACACCCCGGGTCATGGTGCTGATGGGGTGCCCGGCCCTCATACCCCGGGTCATGGTGCTGGAGGGGTGCCCGGCCCTCACACCCCGATTCATGGCAATGAAATCGAGCCCGGCCCTCATACCCCGGGTCATGGCACTGAAAAGGTGCCCGGCCCTCACACCCCATGTTATGTGAAGGGGTGCCCGACCCTCACACCCCGATTCATGGCACTGAAGAGGGGCCAGACCCTCACACCCCGTTTCATCGCACTGAAAGGGTGCCCGGCCCTCACACCCCGGTTCATGACACTGAAGAGGTGCCCGGCCCTCACACCCCGGGTCATGGCACTGAAGGGGTGCACGGCCCTCACACCCCGGGTCATGGACCTCAAGGGGTGCCCGGCCCTCACACCACGGGTCATGGGGTTGAAGAGGTTCCCGGCCCTCACACCCCGGGTCATGGTGCTGGAGGGGTGCCCGGCCCTCACACCCCGGATCATGTCACTGAAAGGGTGCCCGGCCCTCACACCCCAAGTCATGTCACTGAAGGGGAGCCCGGCCCTCACACCCCGGGCCATGGCACTGAAGGGGTGCCTGGCCCTCACACCCCGGGTCATGGCACTGAAGGAGTGACAGGCCCTCACACCCCGGGTCATGTCACTAAAGGGATGCCCGGCCCTCACACCCCGACCATTTTCTGAAGGGTGCCTGACCACACCCCAAATCATGTGAGCGGGGTGCCCGGCCTCACACCCTGGTTCGCAGAAATATAGGGGTGCCTGGCCTCACACCCCTGCTCTTCATCGCACTGAAAGGGTGCCCGGCCCTCACACCCCATTTCATCGTACTGAAAGGGTGCCCGGCCCTCACACCCCGTTTCATGGCACTGAAGGGGTGCACGGCCCTCACACCCCGGGTCATGGACCTAAAGGGTTGGCCGGCCCTCACCCCACGGGTCATGGGGTTGAAGCGGTTCCCGGCCCTCACACCCCGGGTAACGGTGCTGGAGGGGTGCCCGGCCCTCACACCCCGAGTCATGTCACTGAAGGGGTGCCCGGCCCTCACACCCCAGGTCATGTCACTGAAGGGGTTCCCCGCCCTCACACCCCGGGTCATGGTGCCAATTGGGTGCCCTTGCCCTTACACCCCGGGTCATGTGAAGGGGTGCTTGGCCCTCACACCCCGGTTCATGGCACTGAAGGGGTGCCCGGCCGTCACACCCCGGTTCATGACACTGAATGGGTGCCCGGCCATCACACCCTGGGTCATGGGGTTGAAGCGGTTCCCGGTCCTCACACGACGGGTCATGGAGCTGATGGGGTGCCCGGCCATCACACCCCGATTCATGGCACTTAAAGGGTGCCCGGCCCTCACACCCCGGGTCATGGCACTGAATAGGTGCCCGGCCCTCACACCCCGGTTCATAGCTCTGTCGGGGTGCCCGGGCCTCACACCCCGTTTCACGGGAATTAAGGGGTGCCCGGCCCTCACACCCCGGGTCATGTCACTGAAGGGGTTCAAGGCCCTCACACCCCGGGTCATTGCACTGAATAGGTGCCCGGCCCTCACACCCAGTTCATAGCTCTGACGGGATGCCCGGGCCTCACACCCCGTTTCATGGCACTTAAGGGGTGCCCGGCCCTCACACCCCGGGTCATGTCACTGAAGGGGTTCACGGCCCTCACACACCGGGTATTGGACCTAAAGGGGTGCATGGCCCTCACACCCCGGGTCATGCACCTAAAGGGGTGCCCGGCCCTCACACCCCTATTCATGGCACTGATGGGGTGCCCGCCCCTCACACCCCGGTTCACAGCACTGTAGGGGTACCCGGCCTTCACACCGCGATTCATGGCACTGAAGGGGTGCCCGACCCTCACACCCCGGGTCATGGGGTTGAAGAGGTTCCCGGCCCTCACACCCCGGGTTATGGTGCTGGAGGGGTGCCCGGACCTCACACCCCGGGTCATGTCACTGAAAGGGTGCCCGGCCCTCACACCCCAAGTCATGTCACTGAAGGGGTGCCTGGCCCTCACACCCCGGGTCGTGGCACTGAAGGAGTGACAGGCCCTCACACCCCGGGTCATGGTGCTGAAGGGGTGCCTGGCCTCACACCCTGATTCATTTCTGAAGGGGTGCCTGACTACACCCCCGGGTCATGTGAAGGGGTGCCTGCACTACACCTCCAGTCATGGTGCTGAAGGGGTGCCTGGCTTACACCCCGATTCATGGCACTGAAAAGGGGTGCCCGGCACTCACACCTCGGGTCATGGTGGCTGAGGGTGCCTGGCCTCACACCCCGGGTCATGGGGTTGAAGCTGTTCCCGGCCATCACACGCCAGGTCATGGTGCTCATGGGGTGCCCGGCCCTCACACTCCGATTCTTGGCACTGAAATCGAGCCCTGCCCTAACACTCTGGGTCATGGTGCTGAAGGGGTGCCCGGCCCTCACACCCCGATTCATTTCACTGAATGGGTGCGTGACCCTCACATCCCAGGTCATGTCACTGGAGGGGTGCTCGACCCTCACACCCTGATTCTTGGCACTGAAATCGAGCCCGGCCCTAACACTCTGGGTCATGGTGCTGAAGGGGTGCCCGGCCCTCACACCCCGATTCATTTCACTGAAGGGGTGCCTGTCCCTCACACCCCGGGTCATGTGAAGGGGTGCCCGGCCCTCACACCCCGGTTTGCAGCACTGTAGGGGTGCCCGGCCCTCACACCCCGTTTCATGGCACTGAAAGGGTGCCTGGCCCTCACACTCCGGTTTATGACACTGAAGGGGTGCCCGACCCTCACACCCCGGGTCATGGCACTGAAGAGGTGCCCGGCCCTCACACAATGGGTCATGGGGTTGAAGCGGTTCCCGGCCCTCACACCCCGGGTCATGGTGCTGGAGGGGTGCCCGGCCGTCACACCCCGGGTCATGGCACTGAAGGGGTGCCTGTCCCTCACACTCCGGGTCATGGTGCTGAAGGGGTGCCTGGCTTTTACACCCCGATTCATGGCACTGAAAGGGTGCCCGGCCCTCAAACCCAGGGTCATGGTGTCGGAAGGGTGAACGGCCCTCACACCCAGGGTCATGGCAGTGAAGGGGTGCCTGGCCCTCACACCCCGGTTCATGTCATTAAAGGGGTGCCCGGCCCTCACACCCCGGATCATGGGGCTGAAGCGGTTCCCTGCCCTCACACCCCGGGTCATGATGCTGATGGGGTGCCCGACCCTCACACCCCGATTCTTGGCACTGAAATCGAGCCCGGCCCTAACACCCTGGGTCATGGTGCTGAAGGGGTGCCCGGCCCTCACACCCCGGGTCATAGCACTGAAGGTGTGCCCGGCCCTCACACTCCGGGTCATGGTGCTGAAGGGGTGCCCGGCCCTCACACCCCGGGTCATGTAATTAAAAGGGTGCCCGGCCCTCACACCCTGTGTCATGTCACTGAAGGGGTGCCCAGCTGTCACACTCCTGGTCATGGCACTGAAGGGGTGCCTGGCCCTCACACCCCGGGTCATGGTACTGAAGGGGTGCACGGCCCTCACACCCGGGGTCATGGTGCTGATGGGGTGCCCGGCCCTCATACCCCAGGGTCATGGTGCTGGAGGGGTGCCCGGCCCTCACACCCCGATTCATGGCAATGAAATCGAGTCCGGCCCTCATACCCCGGGTCATGGCACTGAAAAGGTGCCCGGCCCTCACACCCCGTGTTATGTGAAGGGGTGCCCGACCCTCACACCCCGATTCATGGCACTGAAGGGGTGCCCGACCCTCACACCCCGAGTCATGTGAAGGGGTGCCCGACCCTCACACCCCGGTTCGCAGCACTGTAGAGGAGCCCGGGCCTCACACCCCGTTTCATCGCACTGAAAGGGTGCCCGGCCCTCACACCCCGGTTCATGACACTGAAGAGGTGCCCGGCCCTCACACCCCGGGTCATGGCACTGAAGGGGTGCACGGCCCTCACACCCCGGGTCATGGACCTAAAGGGGTGCCCGGCCCTCACACCACGGGTCATGGGGTTGAAGAGGTTCCCGGCCCTCACACCCCGGGTCATGGTGCTGGAGCGGTGCCCGGCCTTCACACCCTGGGTCATGTCACTGAAAGGGTGCCCGTCCCTCACACCCCAAGTCTTGTCACTGAAGGGGAGCCCGGCCCTCACACCCCGGGTCATGGCACTGAAGGGGTGACTGGTCCTCACACCCCGGGTCATGGCACTGAAGGAGTGACAGGCCCTCACACCCCGTGTTATGTGAAGGGGTGCCCGACCCTCACACCCCGATTCATGGCACTGAAGGTGCCTGACCTCACACCCCGGGTCATGTGAAGGGGTGCCCGGCCCTCACACCCTGGGTCGCAGCACTATAGGGGTGCCCGGCCCTCACACCCCGTTTCATCGCACTGAAAGGGTGCCCGGCCCTCACACCCCGGTTCGTGACACTGAAGGGGTGCCCGGCCCTCACACCCCGGGTCATGGACCTAAAGGGTTGGCCGGCCCTCACCCCACGGGTCATGGGGTTGAAGCGGTTCCCGGCCCTCACACCCGGGGTCATGGTGCTGGAGGGTAGCCCGGCCCTCACACCCCGAGTCATGTCACTGAAGGGGTGCCCGGCCCTCACACCCCAGGTCATGTCACTGAAGGGGTTCCCCGCCCTCACACCCCGGGTCATGGTGGTAATTGGGTGCCCGGCCCTTACACCCCGGGTCATGTGAAGGGGTGCTTGGCCCTCACACCCCGGTTCATGGCACTGAGAGGGTGCCCGGCCGTCATACCCCGGTTCATGACAATGAAGGGGTGCCCGGCCTTCACACCCCGGGTCATGTCACTGAATGGGTGCCCGGCCATCACACCCTGGGTCATGGGGTTGAAGCTGTTCCCGGTCCTCACACCACGGGTCATGGAGCTGATGGGGTGCCCGGCCATCACACCCCGATTCATGGCACTGAAAGGGTGCCCGGCCCTCACACGCCGAGTCATGGCACTGAATAGGTGCCCGGCCCTCACACC
>NW_024736503.1:0-17355 GCF_018991925.1 Homarus americanus
CTCACCATCATATCACTCATGCATACCATAATTCATCCCAAATAAAACAACAAGAAGAAAGAAGTAACCAAAATACCAAGAACAAGAAGAACACAAGAATAACAAGAAAAGAAGAAACAAGAACATCAGATTAGTTGTGGCAAGAAAGAAGACCAAGATTAGAAGAAGAAAGAAGACATCAGCCTCGGCCGAAATAGCCCAATGGCGAAGAGGCCAGTAATCCCCAACATCAGTCAGTCATTGAGATTGAGTCGATCCACTCGCCAGCCAGCCTTCGTTGTGAACGGACGTCTCTCTAGACCCCTCACTGCAAAGCCAGCCAGCCTATCTCTTACCACTGACAAACTGCACTCAATCATCAACCTCATTGCCATTACTTCATACAACAGGGAAGCTCGTTTCAGACAACGCCCTTTCTGTACCTCCCTACTGATCAGGGGTGACTCCTGATCAGAGGCGGCCCAGACTGGGAGATCTGTAACGGTTTTTCTGCAGCGGACTTGGGCCGCGATCCCACTGGTGCACTTGCACCATTGGCTATTTCTCCTTGATCTTCCTTCTTTTTCGCTCTGGCCTGGGGACCTGCACCCTAGAGGTGTATTCGTCCTTGGGTCCCCCCTGTAACTGTTCACCTCCACTGTAGGAGATTGTGAACACGAAAGGGGGTAGGAGCAGAACTCCCCCCCCCCCTCCGCCGAGCCTTCCTGGGAAACCGTGATCGTGCGTGTTCCACCTCGGAAGGGGGTCGCAATCCTGAATCCTTACCCCTCCCCCCCAATTAGGTACACTAGCTCACGCCTATAAGTGAGCATTCAGTAACACTAGGGAAGTAGGATCCCCTGACGGGGCTTTCGGGACAGTGTTGCGGGAACCACTCTACGACCACTCAACCAACAAGTGGCGGTGGGGAGTGCTGTAATTCTTGTAACAAACTCTGTCCTGGAATAGGTAGGTCTCAAGTCTGAAATCACGCAAGGGTGGCATGTCCACCACACACCCTCTAGAATGAGGGCATACTGGATACGGATACGCTCCCATGAAGGGGGCGTGACTGACGGAAGAAAAAATGAATTAGCAAGACTCCTTACTACAACACTACTGATCAAAATTTCAAACCTTATCACGACCAAGGACTCCTTCATCGCCCTGTGCCTGACTGAGAATGATGTTGACCAACTCTTATCGAACGACAGCACAAGGAAACTGAAATCCGCGAAATTCGAAGTTGCAATCCCTCCTCAACTCCGAGCGAGGAAGTCAATCGTGATCAAAAAATTAGATAAAGCAATCACTGAAGAATCTAGCGAACAGGAATTGGCATCTGATATAGAAGACAAAAATGAATGGGCCAAGGTGGAGGAAGTTATCAAGCTGCCCAAACTGCCATCCATGCTGAAAATACGGTTCACTGAAATAGCCATGGCCCAAAAAGCAATCCAGAAGGGACTGTGTCTCTCCTACTACCACGTCAGCAGCAGCCAGGTGGAGCAGGAGGAATTCTTCCCCATAACTCCATGCTGGAATTGCTACCAATATTCACACATGGCAACAGACTGCCCTAACAAGGACACCAAGCACTGCTCAGAATGCGGGAATAAGGGGCACACCTTCAGAGAGTGCAAACACAAAGACAACCCCAAATGCCTAAACTGCGAAGGGGATCACAGAACACTGGCTACTCGCTGCCCCATACGAAAAGCGATAGTCAATCAAAAGAAGGAGAAGGAGAAGACACAGGAACAGCAAAACAAGACATACTCAGCTGTAACCAAACTAACCAGAGAAACGACAAAGATCCTCGAAAAAGTCGCCACACCACCCCCCGCAAACCAACCTATTGTGCTTCAGCTTGGAAATAATCTCTCTGTAAAAATAATGACATCCATAATCCACGCCCACATCATGAATATAGCCAGACCTGGAACTTTCGCCAAGGCAGCAAGAGACATGTTCGCCGCCAACAACCTGCCAGATATGGAATTCCCAAATGATGTGCCTTCCTCTGAAATCTTCAACTTCATTTACAAATCAGAGAGCACCGAAATCCAAATACCAACAACTCACGAACCATCAACTCACGAACCATCAACACAAGAACAGACTACCTCAGACATACAACCCGAGCCAGCAAGCGAGGAAGAATCAATGGAAGACTCAAGCGAAGATGAAACCACCACAATAACAGAACAAGCCGCCAGAGTCAACACCCCAAAAAAGAACCAAACAGGAACTAAGGCACCACCTGCTACGGAGAACAAAGACCTAGGGCATGAAACTGGTATCCGATTCTACTCCACTACAGCTCCTCCCATAGTCTCAACAGAAATACTATTGGCAGAAATAAGGCAAGGCAAGATCAAATACACATACTCAGACAAAAACCTAGATGACACACATATTGAAACACTAATCAAGAAGGGAAGAATCCTCACAAAACACAACAGAATAGAAAGAGTTGATCAGTCAACATATAAAAAGATCCGCTTGGGCCTGGACAGGAGGCTGTCAGGGGAGCACCGGTCAGCAAAAATGGCGCAAACCCGCTCTAGACACCAGCCTTCATAATAAATAAGCTAAAAATAATCCAACATAATGTCTTAGCATGGATCCCACAAAGAGCAAGCGAATTATACAACACATACCGTAACATAGACCCAGATATTATTCTCATCAATTCGCATGGTAAGAAAAACTCAGAAAAAATAAAACTATTTAACTACACAGTATACCAAAAAAAACAACCAAGACACACCACATGATGGAATAGCCATAGCCATCAAACGAAACATACAACACAAGATACACGACTCATTTCAAGAAAACTTTCTGGCGATCGAAATTAACTGCCCAACAGGACCTATTATAATCGGCACCTGTTACCTCCCTCCGAGAAGACCCATATTCCCACTAGCAGACATGCTCAAACTCCTGAGAAGAAACATACCAGCATATTTCTTGGGTGATTTAAATGCTCGACATCGCGTCTTGGGACACCAGGACAACAACGCCGTGGGCAAGATTTTAAACACATTACTGAGTCACGGCAACGCAATACACCTCGGCCCGGAATTCCCCACATACATCAGTGCAGGTAAAATCGGACATCCAGACATAGTACTAACAAACCAGCATCACCATCTTAACCTGCAAATGGAACCCGGCCCAATAACCACCAGTGACCATCTCCCTATAGTAGCCACACTCTCCACGTCGCCAATTCAGATCCCTGCCAGGACGAGATACAGCTACAGCCGATCCAACTGGGAGGAATTCCAAAATGAGCTAAGCAACCACCAAATAACCCGGCTAAACAACAAACACACCTCCCAAATAGACAGCACACTGGAGACATGGTACGGAAACGTGATCCAAGCAATGGAACACCACATACCCACGACCACTCACCGCACATTACCACACCCCCAATACACACATCAATCAAGAATTTTACAGACACAGTTTAGTAACTTATTCAAATTAATCCTAGAACATGGATGGACGCCAGAATACAGAATACAATATTACACCATACACGATCAACTAAGAAACATGTCCAAAGAAGCATACGTGAACAACTGGGAGAAATTAATAACAGACACAGAAGCAACTTACCACGACCCGAAAAAATTCTGGCGAAAAATTAAAAACCTAATGGGAATCTCAAGCAACGAGTCAAACTACATTTTAAATAGCAACCAAATCAAATTAACTGAGCCCAAAGAACAAGAACCTGAATTCAGAAAATACTGGAGCAAAATTTTTCAAATAAGCCAAGAAGACAACCTGAACTTCTGTATGAATACCGAGCAACAAGTAACCAATCACATGACACACACAACCCACATCTGGCAACCAAGTCCCAGCATAGACATAAACGCTCTGGACGATCTTTCCACACTGATCCAACCAATCACCGCAGAGGATATTCAGAAAACAATAATCAGTTTCAAGAACAAGGCCCCGGGCATCAGTAAAATAAACAAACCCATACTCCACCATCTACCAATCAACATGATACTTCAACTCAGAAACATTTTTAATGCAGCACTTGCCTCTGGCTACTTCCCAAGGAAATTTAAAACAGCAAGCATCAGTCTTATATCAAAACCAGGTAAATCCCCAACCCAAGTAGCAAATTACAGACCAATCTCTCTCCTAGAAATACCGGGAAAAATCCTAGAAAAAATAATTAACCACCGACTGAGAACACACCTCGAATTTGAGGAGAAGTACAACCCCAGACAGCATGGATTTAGAAAACATAGAGGAACCCATACAGCCTTAGCCCTAATTTACGAAAACATAGAAAACGCGATGCACAACAAGGAGCAATGTAACGTAGTATTAAGGGACGTAGCTAAAGCATTCGACAAGGTCTGGCACCTAGGACTCAAATACAAAATTACCACCCAAGAACTTCCCAACAACTTTACTTCCTTTCTTTGCAACTTCCTCGACAATAGGGAGGCCAAAATTATCATAGGTAACCACATAGGCCCAAGCTTCAAATTATACAGCGGAGTACCACAGGGAAGTAACCTCTCGCCAACACTCTACACAATATATACGGCGGACATGCCACCTCCTGTACACGGAGAATACGTAGCTTATGCTGATGACGTCACACAAATCATCCGACATCCAGGCAAGGACAAACAGATGATGGCACGGAAAACAACCCAAGCCATCGAGCAAATCAACGAATATGAAAAAAAATGGAAAATTCAAACCAATACACAGAAACTAATGATAATACACATTGCCAAAATAAACCCTACACCAATCACAGTCAACAACGTACCTATACAATACTCCAACGAAGGCAAAATTTTGGGACTCACAATAACAAGAACAGGCATAGCAAAACACGTAAAACAACGCAAACAAACTGCCCAATCACAACTCACGAAACTACGACGATTCAGCAAAATGGACACCAAAATTCAACTACATCTATACAAAGCACTTATCCGCCCTCACCTAGAATATCCACCAATACCACTCAACACGATCAGCAAATCCAGCCAACTTAAACTTCAAGCAGTACAAAACAAAGCTATCCGTAGAGCATCAAAGCAACTTCCGCCATACACCACCAAAATACAAGAACTTCACGAATTATTCGATATCGAACCACTGAATATACGTACACACAGCCAAGCACAGAGAGTATGGACCAAACTTGAAGAGATGGAGGACCCATTATTCTCCAAGTTAAAGAAGAAGGAACAACTAAAATACACAGCTGGTGGCCTAAGAGCTTCCATGCTGACATTACAGAACAAGAACCACTCTACACAAAGAGATAAACAAATAACACTACCACCGGACAAATAAAAATTAACACTCACTAAAATAATGAATATCTAGCTAGCTTAACTCCTCCCCCCTCCCTCCTCAACCTCCTTCCCTGAGCGGACGGGCCTGTGCTGCACGCTGCCGCCACCCAATCATTTCAACTCGTCTCCGCTAGGTGGACAGCCCACCTGCTATCTACCCCTCCCACTCTTCTTCCCGTTTCCACGCTTTACTTCTCTCTCTCTCTCCTCTCCTTTCCCAGTGCAAAGTCATTTGCCACTTTACTTCATTATCATCATCATCGAGATTGAGTCTGACCAATCTTCTTGAACAAGCAACACCTCCTCCTCTGCCGCTGCCTGGCGACCGTCGCCTCTCCTCCGCCTGCCTGGCGGTCCTCGCTCCCGCCAGCGAGCATGTCCTTCTCTGAGCTTCCTCACCAACCAATTCTCATTCTGCCCATTTTCCTGAACAAGCAACATCTCCTCCAGCAAGCTCCACGCTGTTAACATTTCATTCAACCAGGAGGCCAGCAACAGGCAACATCTTCTCTAACGAAGCTCCTGCACATCTACCTCCTTCAACAAGCTACTCACCGCACGTCTCTACCAAGCAGCCCCTCACCACACAGCACCTCCAGCACCAGACTGTCTATCATATAACTTATATATATTATACAAGAAAACCACATTAGAGTTTCCTTCCATCCTGAGTGCTAGACGACATTAATATCTCGATACCCTACAGTACCATGTATGGTCCTGTCCAGCAATCTGCTTTATCTTATTATCTTACCAAAATTTGAATATTTTACTCTTATTACTTTTGTTTTTCTTATCTTCTCTTATCTTCGGTGTTTATCTGTGTTTTCTTTGTTTAAAGGATTTTATGTTTATTATTTTATGCTTATCTACTGATGCCAAGTTACCACCAGTCTCTCAGTGAAGTAATGCCTTTTCCCGTTTACCCTTCCTCCCGCACACCAACACTCCCTCACATCAATTCTTCACCCACAACACTGCCCACACAATAACACTCCCCACACACCCCCTACACACTCACGACACTTGTCATCAAATATCGCCTCTTCTTCTCTCAATACACATTAGACCGACTTGTTGCCAGCCCCACATAATAATATACCATTGTCCTTCACTCCACCTATCACATACGTCTGGGTGATAACAATATATGTGGATAAATACACGTAAATATTAGTGACAGCGACGAATATATTCTCATACATATTAGAACAATGTTTTTCAAACGTTTTTTACTGCCACCCACAGCCAGAACAACAATTTGAATTGCGACTCATTAAACCTAAGTGTAATGATATGAAATGAGCTCAGGTTAGATTACGGGGGAAAAAAACTACGATTACGAGTTTGCGTATGATGACTTAAGACACTGAGAACGATGACTAAGGTGTTGGGTATGATGACTTAAGACACTGAGAACGATGACTAAGGTGTTGGGTATGATGACTTAAGACACTGAGAACGATGACTAAGGTGTTGGGTATGATGACTTAAGACACTGAGAACGATGACTAAGGTGTTGGGTATGATGACTTAAGACACTGAGAACGATGACTAAGGTGTTGAGTATGATGACTTAAGACACTGAGAACGATGACTAAGGTGTTGAGTATGATGACTTAAGACACTGAGAACGATGACTAAGGTGTTGGGTATGATGACTTAAGACACTGAGAACGATGACTAAGGTGTTGGGTATGATGACTTAAGACACTGAGAACGATGACTAAGGTGTTGGGTATGATGACTTAAGACACTGAGAACGATGACTAAGGTGTTGGGTATGATGACTTAAGACACTGAGAACGATGACTAAGGTGTTGAGTATGATGACTTAAGACAGTGAGAACGATGACTAAGGTGTTGAGTATGATGACTTAAGACACTGAGAACGATGACTAAGGTGTTGAGTATGATGACTTGAGTGCCTTATCCCTAACGACTTAAAATCTTAAGTAGAATGATTTTCAAGTGTAATTATCCCTTAAGTGAAGATTATTTAAAAGTGTCGAGATCGTAAGTGCAATTACTTAACACTTGGACCACATGTAGTGTTAAGTGCAATTACTTAAGATCTGTGGATTTTGTGGATAATGTCCTAAAGTGCGATTACTTAAGACACTTGGAATGAAAAGATTAATTATTCCAAGTGCGATTACTACTAAACAACTCGACTTGGACTGATGAAGCCTTTAAGTGTGATTAAGTGGCTTTCTTAAGTGTGATTATTTAAAATATCTTATATCAATGACAGGAGACGTAAATAAGCGTACTTAAATATCAATTAAGACAATTTCATAGTTACATCCAAATTAATCAAGTTAATTACTTATCGTTTTTGGCTTCAACTATTCAAAAACAACAACAACAATAAAACAACAATACCAACAATAAACAACAGAAGAAGAAGAACAAGAACAAGAAGAAGAACAAGAACAAGAACTCAATATATCAATCCACTATTATCCTGTTTACTCATCTCTCTTTTTATCTCCTTCCACATCATCTTTATCATCGTCTTAATCTCTTGTCAGTCTTCTTCATCTTTGCCTCGTTTCTTAACTTCCTCCTCAGAGATAAGACCCGTAATGACAAGAGTGTTTAAGGCAGTTATTAGCGCCTTCACCCTTAACTATTGTTCCCTGCAGGCTGTGTATAACCTCGGGCACACACACACACGTCTTGAGAACAGTCGATTGATATCTGGGTAATTACTGCCGTTCTTCGTTAGCTTTCTCTCTCTCTCTCTCTCTCTCTCTCTCAATATATTTCTCTGTCTGTCTTTGTCTATCTATTTATTCATCTCTCTCTCTCTCTCTCTCTCTCTCTCATTTGTTCACTGTCTTTGGGTTTCCTGTTTTTATTCTTGGGCTTTCTGTCTCCCCTTCCTGTCATCGTCTGTCTGTCTATACGTCTCTGTCTCTCTTATCTGGTTCTCTCTTTTCGTTTATTTTTTTACATCACCACTTGTTTGTGTTCGTCTGTGTCCGTGATTGTCTCTGTGCTTGCGTGAGTGCGTGTCTGTATATGTAATTGCTTTGTGTGCGTGCGTGCGTTATGTCTATACACGCACACATATATAAGTAAGATAAATCATTCCATTTTTTAATTTCTCGACGCATTAACATATAGATAAGCATCCATGTTGTACTGCGAGAGGTCGAAGAAAATAATTTTTTTTAACCAATAAAAACCTTCCTTCTAATCATCTCGTTCGTTGATTGGCTTTCCCTCCCTGATACGTTTTATCCAAATATGCTGAACCATATTATGAAGAGTGGTGAAACTCTTGATGCATTGCTCCCTCACTCCTCACTCACAAACGGGGGGGGAGGGGCGAGGGAGGGGGACAGACGTAGGGAGAGAGAGGGAGGAAGGGGAGAGAAAGAGGGGGAGAGGTAGGGAGATAGGGAGAGAGAGAGAAAAAAATAAACAAATATTGGCAGGGTGAACAACCTGTATCTATTGCCTCTCAAAAAACATAGCGGATATGTTTCAATATTCCCGAGAAGCAGTCAGGTCAGGGGTGGGGATGGGGCTTGATAATAAACAGAGAGAGAGAGAGAGCGAGCATAGCAAAACCAATAACCTTTTCCCAACACCTTTACAAACACACACACACACACACACATCACACATCCTTGACCACCGAAGGGTCAAGACGTACCTGGCGCTCCTCTCGGAGCAGCCAGGTCAACTGTTAAGTTGGCCCATACCAACTCCCTCCCCTGAACCCTCCTCCCCACCGGAATATCAACAAGTTCTCGCCAGAAGTTACAATTTCATTTAGGAAAGGAACGGAACCAGTGTTAAACAGAGGTGAACAGTGGTGAACAGCGCTTAAGTCAGTGAGAACAACTCAACAGTAACAGTCGTACCCAAGTTAACCTTCACACAGTGAGGTCCCAGGTACCCAGTGATAACGGCCCGCGAGACCCAACAACAACCACCGAGGTGTTAATCCGTCTACGATAGGAAGGCCTGGGACCAAACCTCACTCATATAACACCATCTGTGAGGGAATTACTACACCACATGACCCTCATAACACCATATGTGAGGGAATTACTACACCACGCCAAGTCCCTCATCACACCATCTGTGAGGTAATTACTACACCACGTGATGCCCCTCATAACACCATCTGTGAGGGAGTTACTACACCACGTGAGGCCCCTCATAACACCATCTGTGAGGTAATTACTGCACCACGTGAGGCCCCTCATAACACCATCTGTGAGGGAGTTACTACACCACGTGAGGCCCCTCATAACACCATCTGTGAGGTAATTACTACACCACGTGAGGTCCCTCATAACACCATCTGTGAGGGAATTACTACACTACGTGAGGCCCCTCATAACACCATCTGCGAGGGAATTACTACACCACGCCAGGTCCCTCATAACACCATCTGAGGGAACTACTACACCACGTGAGTTCCTCCTAACACCATCTGGGAGGGAGTTACTACACTACAAGTTTGCTGTTCAACACCTACATTAATCTGTATGTTCACTGTATGTTCCTTTACCTTTCTCTAATGAAGGCTTTTGTTAAACCACCAATGTATGTAATAAGTCATTTATGTCCAATGTATATTTTCAGCCTTCGGGCTGCAGAATTTTTTCAATAAACCGTTAATTATTATTATTATTATTATTATTATTATTATTACACACACACACACACACGAGTTTCAAGACGCTGAGAGACAAGTAAGCATAACGAGATGAATATTAAAGATAAAGAAGGAATATGGATAAAGAAGAAAGAACGATAGGGCTGGATAAGGGTTAGGGAAGAGAGAGACAAAAGGGATAAAGATTAAGTAAATAAAAAAGGCGAAAAGGGATACCTCCATCCCCTCTCCTCTCAACATCATACTACAGTACCCTACCCTACACTCGCCTACACCACAGCACACTACACTACCCTACACCACAGCACACTACCATACAGCACTTCCATACCCGAGTGATCAGTTGTGAGCAACTGGCTGGGCCCAGCCTCGACCTGGTCCCGGCGGTGCTACAGGCCACCGCCACGGGTCTACTGTCGGATTTTCTGAAGGTTCTTTTATGTTACATTTGTTGGTTTTGTTGTTTTTCGTTAATAATTCATATATTTACGTAGTTTTTCTCAGGATTTGTATGAATTTATACTCAAATAGCAGAGTTACAATTGTATTGACGCTGTGTGTGGCCCTTTTGCAGCCAATCTTGGCTACTAACTCAAGATAAAGAAGGAATTGCCGTAAATAAAAAGGTCCGGCGCTCTTCTCAGGCTCGACCGCTGTCACCCAAACTGAAACAGACAACTGTCCCTTGACTCACCACGTAACCATAACGTATCTGATTGAGTTGTTAAGCAACAGGAACACTTTGGTAAAAGAAGAAATAATAACAACTTGTAGGAATCTCTCTGTCTGTCTGTTGGTCTCTGTCTGTCTGTTGGTCTCTGTCTGTCTGTTGGTCTCTGTCTGTGTGTGTCTCAGTCTCTGTCTGTCTTTGTATCTCAATCTCTGTCTGTGTGTCTGTGTCTGTTTCTGTCTGTCTGTCTCTGTCTGTTTGTCTCAATCTCTATCTGTATTTGTCTTTGTCTGTTTGTCTCAATCTCTATCTGTATTTGTCTTTGTCTGTCTGTCTCTGTCTGCCAGACAGACATAAACTGAAACAGACAAACAGACAGATATTGAGACACAAAGATAAATAGACTGAGAGACACACAGGCAGAGACACTCACACACAGACAGAGACCAACACAGACGGACAGAGATAGTCAGACAGACAGACAGAATGCGAAAGGTAGACAGGCAGAGGCAGACATACAGATAGACAGTCAGGCAGGGACCTACATTGTGAGAAAGATATGACAGGCAGAGAAAGACGCAGACACACAGTCAGACAGAGACAGACAAAGTGAGAATGTCCTGCCTACTGACATTTCATTTCCTTTGCCCTTACAATAACAAATCGTACTTTGGTTGGTGATCTCTCTCATTCTTTTTTTTCTGTGTATATAAACTGTACGTGTTAAGTCAGGCACATATCGTTTCATGCCTCTTTAAGTAGCCTGGAGTTTTTGTTTCATATTTGCTTTTCATTATCATGTCTCGGAACAATATGTCAGCATTAGTAGTGTGGACGGGTTACCCATTTTATATTTCAGGCAAAGTTGCACGATAACTAGGTACACTCAGCAAACGAAAGTACCGCACGGATTATGTGCGAAACACTGTGACACCATGGACGAGGGATAATGTGTGTTGGACCTGTATTATGGTGGTAGACCTGCTGTCCTTGCCTGAGGGTGTCCTCACATATCTGTTGCTGTATCATAGGTAGGTGGAAACCTTTGTCATACAGGCACGCATACCAACCCTCCCAACACATCAGGTGATGTATGGATCATGACACAAGTCACCAGACCCCCCCCACCCCCTGCGCGATACTTCTTTTTTTTACTGTGTACATATACGATGCTTATTAAAATATAACTTATTGTTAAGGCTGTCAGTCGTTGCCGACGACGACTCGGCTTCATTATGAAATCGATAATGATAATGAGTGGTGAACTAGGGATGTTGTCGACGGTGCCACTGGATGAGGCTGTGGTGACCAGCACACATTGGGCAGGACAGCTCTGGGTTGGGTGGAAGGTCTCTGGGAGTGTGATTGTGTCTCCTTTCCCTACATGTACATCTGGCTCTATTACGCTCGTTCTCGGGATGTTTGACGCCTTGGGTATAGGTGGAGCGCCATAGACTACGGTCGGATAAAATAGTTTCAAGATCCTTTGGAGGAATGTTACATTTTATGAGCGTCATTCTGAGCTGGTCTTTGTACCTTTTGCATTGTCCTCCAGGGTTGCGTCGTGCCTCTGGCAGCTGCACGTAGAGGATCTGGCGGGGGGAGTCGTCTGGCATGTGGATGACATGTCCCGTCCATTGCAACTGTCGCTTCACCACAAATGCCTCTTAAGCTGATAGATTTGGAGCGCTCATGCCATATAATTTATAGTTTCCCAAAGACACACTAACCCATCTGGACTTTTCTCTTGATAATACTTAAGAAATGTTCTTATGTGGGCCGCAACTGCCCTAAAGATCCAAGGGCCATGGCGGAAATTCAGAGTTATTGTATCTCTGGAATCAATGCTTCCAGGACAACTTGCAAATGGTCTATCGTACTCTAACTCCTTTTATACCCGAACTCTTTTTGTTCTCTTAAAAATGGGAGTCTATTGAGGACCATTTGAAAAAGTAAAGAAATAAAAATAAATAATATTACTGGTAGAAGATTAATTGGTATCATTGTTAAAGCTTTTGCTTTTTACATATTTTCAAAAACATATTAACAAAGGCTTTGTTCCTCTCTTTTTTCTCAGTACTTTGTTGGAGATATTTTGTAAAGGTTTGCTGGAGCCTTTACTGATTCTTATGTGATACTGACTGATTCTTCTTCCTCCTCCTCTATACTGACTGATTCTTCTTCCTCCTCCTCCTCTATACCGACTGATTCTTCTTCCTCCTCTATATTCCACCACCACCACCACAACAACAACCACCACCACCACAACAACCACCACAACAACCACAACCACCACAACAACAACCACCACCACAACAACAACCACCACCACAACAACAACCACCACCACAACAACAACCACCACCACAACAACACAAAAGAGAAACAACTGACTGATGAGCAATACGACACTTCCTCTCAGTGACCTCCCAACCACAACTTCCTCAATTCAAATCACTGTTGTTTTCTGGCCACGATTATTTCTTTGTTTACTTTTCACACATACCTGAGCGGAACTAACCCCCCCCCCCCCTTCATACAGGTGAGGTGGAAGCCTACGGGAAGATGGTTGAACAGGGCTTCATGGTGTGATCTTCATGGTGTGGGCTTCATGGTGTGATCTTCATGGTGTGGTCTTCATGGTGTGATCTTCATGGTGTGATCTTCATGGTGAGATCAGTGTAATGTGGTCAACGTATTGTGGTCAGGTAGATATTCATTATTTATTTTATCGCTGCGAGTAACGTTACACACCTGTCACACATTTGTCACACACTTGTCTCGGTTATCTCACCTCTGTTACCTGTACGTTGAGTCTTGATTCAGTAATATACACCTGTCTCTTGGAGTCTTGAGCTGAGGTATACTGGTGAAGACAATATTGAGTGTTGTGTTTCCTGTCAGTAGAGCTTCTATATCTGCCCTACCCTGCCCTGCCCTACCCTGCCCTGCCCTGATCTGATCCTGCCCTGCCCTGCCCTGCCCTGCCCTACCCTGCCCTGCCCTACCCTGCCCTGCCCTGATCTGATCCTGCCCTGCCCTGCCCTGCCCTGCCCTGACCTGCCCTGCCCTGCCCTGCCCTGCCCTCCCATGACCTGACCTGACCTGACCCTGCCCTGACCCTTCCCTGACTTGCCCTTAGGTTGGTTCTAGGAGCGGGTGTTGTAGTAGAGTATTTTGATAACCTCTACTGCTTGTTATGACGCTGTGAGGTTTAGTGTAGTTATAAAGGTAGTAGTTGGGATGTGTAGTTACCTCACCGGCCGCAGTCATCACAGTGTCATTAAGCAATATGTGTTAAATTCACAAGAAAAAAATCCAACAGGAACTGGGCATTATAAGAAGTGTGGAATTAAACCACATGTTTACACAAGTACTGTATACAAGACAAATTTAAGTGACCTATTGGGTGAAAATGTATATTACTGAGCGTAGTTAAATATATTTCACTTTCAACAATACAAAGGAAATGGTTACTTAAGACTCGTAGGGAAGCTTTGTGTAATCTGGTTCAAATTTGGTAGATGCTGCTCCCACAAGTTCCTTTGTGTTAGTGAGCGGTAGTGTACTTGTTCTTATCGTAAGTCTGCTGGCAACATTGAAACACCATGAAGTCTACTGGTGTCTCTGTTATGTGATGCACTTTTTTTTTCCCCAAATTCCACTAATGACTCTGTAGGTCCAGGATCTACAACTGTGCATCACCAAGACCTGCCTCGTCAATATATCGTCAAAAAAAAATCATGGACTTGAAACAAATGGGGGCAAAATTATCTTATTCTGAATCTCAAAAAAAAACCCTGTGAATTTGGGCTGTTATCATTACAAGCATTGAGTGTGTACTTGTGTGTGTGTGTTACCAGCTGCCAGGTGTAATGTTTCTCAGTGTATCAAAGAGTATCACATTTGGTTGCATCAAGTGTTCAAACAACCTCATCTTACTTTATCAACTTAGGCGGCCACTCATCACATATTTTGGATGCCGTCATGACGGCCGCAAATTTTAATTTTCTGGCCGCAAGCAACCGGAAATAGAAAGGTTGCGGACCTTTGGTGTAGAATAATACTGTACTAACACTTGTCTGTCGTGTGGATGTGTATCTGTGTCCAGAAACTTCTTAACTCTGTCTTAAAACTGTGTTGGTGTCGCCTCACCAGTTTAGTCTCAGCATCCTCCAGATATACAATAAATATACAAAATGAAATTCAGTCAAGATCTATTTCTAAGAATGATTCAAGAGACAATTGGTTTATATTTTCACGAAATTGTTCTGAAGGTTGTGACTCCATATTACAGGTTATATATACATGAACACCTTGGGAAGTGTCTGTTATTCCTGTACCAGTAGTCAGAAATCTACAGCGGGATCTGGTAAGGAAAACTGTACCCAGGTAAAGCTTCCTTCATGCCTGTTAATCTGGTGAAAAGGCATGAATGTATAATTGGAATGACGAAATAAAATTGGCTAAATTGATATTTTTTGTCATTAATATTAAAAAGAATACAGTATATACAGTATATATATATATATATATATATATATATATATATATATATATATATATATATATATATATATATATATATATATATATATATATATATATATATATATATATATATATATACCCCCACGCTCCTTCCATCCACGCTCTCCCCTACCCTCCAAGCATTCTCCCTACCCTCACGTTCTCTTCCTCCCTGCCCGCTCTTTCCCTACCTCCACATTCTCTCCCTCCCTCCCCGCTCTCTCCCTATCTCGACGTTATCTCCCTCCCTTGACGTTTTCTCCCTTCCTTGACGTTCTCTCCCTCCTTCCACATTCTGTCTCTCCCTGTACGCTCCCTCCCTCCGTCTATACTTCCTCCCTCCCTTCCACTCTCACTTCCGATGTACCCACCTTTGCTAGCCACCCTATCTCCCTCGCCAACACTTCCCTCCCTTCCCCTCCATCAGTTCCCTTTCCCATCTCCCCTCCCCCCACCAGACCCCCATTCCTGTCGATAAATCTACACTCCATACTGTATTATTAAACAGATTTCGTGAATTAGATCCCATGCAACATTTGAATATACAGGGTATATATTTTTTCAACCTCGCTAAAATTGGAGGTTTGTATCGTCAATGGACAGCATTTGTTAATAACCAACCAAATGTTACTGGGTTAACCTGAGCTTGGAGGGAAAATAATGTCACTTAGTCTGTATGTGATGATTTTTTTTTCCTCGATAAGTTGTTCTAAGGTTAATATTTGGTGATGATAATAAATGTTTGCGTAAATTGGCGGTGGTTTAGGTTTTTGTTTTCTGTTGTCTTTTTTTTATTCTTTATCATGTAAGTTATTATTTTTCATCTTTTATTTTTGGTGAATTCAGTGTGAAATTTTATATAAATATTAATTTTTTTTATGTAAATTACCATTTGATATGTTCAGTAATTTATATAAATTCTTATGATATTCGTTATATAAATTAAGTGATTTTATAGTTAATTTTGTGTAGAATGTTATTTTGTATGTTGGTTATTCTATATAAACTGCCATTTGTATAATTTAGTATGTGGGGTTTATTTCAGTGAGCCGCTGCAGCTTGTTCATAATCATTTCATTTGTACCAAAACAACATTATAGGACCGGTGATGTCCCCAGGGCAACATTATCACAGTACCAAAATTAAGTGATAAGCCTGGTTCAAAATACTCTATAGTATAAGAAACACACACAGGTAAACAGAACACGTAACCTTATTAATCACCCAGGTGTATCGAGGAAGTTATACTGTAGTGCAGAAACTTGTTAATTGTATGGAAGGTTTTTGTTTTTCTATTTGCTGATCAAGGACTTGTATTGGTATTACACAGTTAAATTTGGTAAAGAGCATTTAACCGTATACGCTCATAATGATTAGTCACATTGGTTCTCAAATACACACACTCTCTCTCTCTTGTACGTACGTGTGTCTGTGTATGCATGATTACCTTTAAAAAATGATGTCCTTCCACAAACGATAATAAATGACTCCCGTATATGACCCTTTGAACAAGACACGCTGCTGTGTAACTTCTTAATAATACCCCGCTCCACACTTTATATTCACCCCCCCTCCTCTCCTCATCTGTTTTCCTAACCCTCATCTTGTCCAAAGTTGGGTTTCCTAAGGACACATTTTCGTACATTTTAACTCATCCCATGGAGGACGGAACACCTCCCAGGTTCGCCACGTCTCTCTCTGCCAGCCCCAAGATCTGTACCGGGCGTCTCACGGGCGACTGGACTTAAGCATGCCCATAGTGATGGAGTGATAGCTGCTGTTTGGTCGGTGTTTGTCAGGTATTGGTTGTATATGTGATGAATAATAGCTGTGGTTATTATTATTATACTTTCTTTTTAGTTGTGGGAGGGATAAGTGTGTTAGGTCGCTTGATTTTGGTCTCAACTTTGTCAGTGACGTTACGTGGACTCGGGGGGAGGGGGGTCGCTTGCTTAATTATACACTACCTGCAAGCACCCAAAAATGTAGCTTATTACAACGCTAAGTGCTCGTTAACTTAATGCTGGAGCTGAAAGAGAAATACGACATTAATATTGAAGGTGTTAAAGATTAGGACGATAATTTGCTTTGGGGTGGAATTGGGGAGTGAAGTCGATATCAATAATAATAATAATCATCATCATCACCTCTGGGTATAGTAATGGTAATAATAG
>NW_024736504.1:0-12172 GCF_018991925.1 Homarus americanus
GTACACTTGTCTCGTGAGGGGGTAAAGACGTTGTCTGCATCCCTGGAGCGTGAAATTGTCACTCCGAAGGGGGAGTTTCGCCAGTAGAGAGGGGTCGGGGAAAATGGGAGTCAAAAAACAAGCAGGTCCTGGGAAGTAGTGAAACAGAAGTAGATAATGCTGAAAATATAGTTAGTCATAATAACAAACATCAAAGTAATAAATGTAAAACAGATAGAAACGGAAGAAATATATTGAGTGTTTATTATACTAATAGTAGAAGCCTGTGTAACAAAATGGACCAGCTCAGGGCCATTGTTAGTAAAGAGAACATAGATATAATTGCAATAGCGGAAACATGGATAAATTCAAACAGCAAGCATTTTTTAGCAGAATTTCATATTCCAGGATATAACCTATTTAAATTTGACAGAGTAGGAAGGAGAGGTGGAGGTGTAGCAGTGTATATCAGGGTGTCATTAAAAGGCTGCAATAAATCAAACATTAAAACAAATAGCGACAATGAAAGTATTTGGGTAGAGATTGGTGAGGGCAGTGAATCCGTAGTCATTGGTGTTATATATAGACTACCTAATTTGAGTAGGAACGATGGTAAATTGCTATGGGAGGAAATAAAGAAGGCATCTGATAGAAACAATGTATGTATTCTAGGCGATTTCAACTTTTCAGGCATAGATTGGAAAAATCAACTTAGCGATAATGAATCTGAAGATTTTATAGAAGTAGTACAGGATAGTTTTATATATATATTTATAAACTTGCCCACTAGAGGAAATAATATCCTCGATTTAGTTCTCAGTAATAATGAAAATCTAGTAAAAGATGTTGGGATTGGAGACGAACTAGGAAACAGTGATCATAAAGCCATATATTTTAACATAATATGGGATGGCAGGAAGAAGGAAAATTCGGCCTTGATCCCGGATTTTAGGAATGCTAATTACGGTAGCATAAGGAGACACCTAAGGGATGACCCTATGGTCAAAAGATTAATCCCCCCCTACACCTCCGGAAACTGTCAACTTAGGACGGGATAACCCCGAATTTAATTTAGCAGCTACTTATGAACAATTTATTGCGACAATCAATAATGCCCAAAATAAACACATCCCTAAAAGAAAATTCAGATCGATACGGAACCAACCAAAATGGATGAATAATAGACTCTTAGATCTTCTAGGGAAAAAGAAAGGAGTATATAGAAAAGTTAAGAAAGGCGAAAATCACTTACTTGGTTACTGTCAGAACCTAACAAGACAGGTATAAACAGAAATTAGGAAAGCAAAGAGAAATTATGAAATCAAGGTAGCAAACGAATCGAAATATACCCCAAAAGCTTTTTATCAACTGTATAAATCAAAGGTTAGAGATACAATAGGTCCCCTTAAAACTACGACAGGAGAAATGACTGATGATGAGTTAGAAATGTGTAGTACGTTAAATAGTCATTTAAGCTCCGTATTCACAAATGAAAACCTAGCACAGTTCCAGAAGTTCATAAGGTATATAACGACAGTATAGAAAATATGTTGATGAATATCAATATTACACTATTAACGATGTGCTTAAAGTAATTAACAAACTGAAGCCTCATAAATCGCCTGAATTTAGACGAGGTATATGCTAGAATATTAAAGAATGTAGAGATGAGTTAGTAATCCATTAGCAGTTTTATTTAATAAGTCGTAGAATCAGACCTAGTGCTGCAGAAGCTTAAAACTTGCAAATGTAGTTCCGATTTTTCAAAAGGAGTGATAAATCAATATCAAATTACCGTCAGTAGTCTCACGTCAATCCGCCAAGCAGAATTGCTAGAGTCAGTTATTGCTACAAAAATCAGAAGCCACCTTAGCAAAACATTCCAGCAATTCATTCTTCTCAGCACGGGTTCGCAGGACGTTCTTGTCTCCTAGAATTTGCTTAGCTTTTTCTCCAGAAGTATTTGAAGGTAGATAATGATAAGTCATATGATATATAATTTATTTAGATTTCAGTAAAGCATTCGATAGAGTCCCCTCATGAGAGATTGATAAGAAGGTAGAAGCACATGGAATAGGTGGATCAGTATTAAAATGGATTAGGTCATGGTTAACTGGTAGGAAACGAAGTCAGCATAAATGGATTAAAAGTCAGACTGGGGTGCGGTCATGGCGGAGTTCCCCAGGGATCTGTATTAGGCCCTCTGCTGTTTGTTATATTCATTAATGATCTTGATTTAGGCATAACTAGTAGGATTAGTAAATTTGCAGATGATACCAAAATGGGGAGAGTGATAAATTCAGACAGTGACTTTGAACACCTTCAAAGAGATCTAGATACCTTACATGAGTGGTCAGTAGACTGGCGAATGAATTTTAATAGTGATAAATGCAAGGTACTACAGATAGGGAAGACGAATACAAACGTTAAGTATAAACTAGGTAACACGGAAATAGAAAACTCAGTTTGTGAAAAAAATCAAGGTGTATTTGTTAGCAACGACTTGAAACCTAGAAAACAATGTATTAGCGTTCGCAACAAGGCAAACAGGATTCTTGGGTTCATATCTAGGTCTGTGAGTAACAGAACTGCTGACGTTATCTTGAAACTTTACCTAGCATTAGTGAGGCCACACATGGATTATGCGGTTCAGTTCTGGTGTCCTTATTATAGAATGGACATAGATTCTTTGGAGAGAGTACAAAGAAGAATGACAAAATGATCCATAATATTAGAAACCTTCCATATGAAGAAAAAGACTGAAGAAAAAGCAGGCTTACATTCATTAGAGGCGTAGAGTTAGGGGAGATATGATGAGGGGTGTACAAGTGGGTAAGTGGGATAACAAGGGTAAAATGGAAGATGTTCTGAAGCTCAGTAATAGCGAAATAACTAGAACAAATATGGCTTTAAATTAGATAAATTCCGATTCAGAAAGGATATAGGCAAGCACTGGTTTTGTAATAGAGTTGTGGATATGTGGAATAGGCTACCGAGTGCTATAGTAGGATCGGGGACGCTAGGGAGCTTCAAGACGAAGTTGGATAGGCACATGGAAGTGCTGGGATGGGTGTGAAAGGGATCTGCCCTGTATGGGCCAGTCGGCCTCCTGCAGTATCCCACTTTCTTATGTTCTTATGTTCTTATGTTCACCTCACAATCTTTACTACATCTCACCTCACAATCTTTACTACATCTCACCTCACAATCTTCACAACATTTCACTTCACAATCTTCACTACATCTCACTTCACAATCTTCACTACATCTCACTTCACAATCTTCACTACATCTCACTTCACAATCTTCACTACATCTCACTACACAATCTTCACTACATCTCACGTCACAACCTTCACTACATCACACTTCACAATCTTCACTACATCTCACTTCACATCTTCACTACATCTCACTTCACAATCTTCACCATATCTCACTTTACAATCTTCACCACATCTCACTTCACAATCTTCACCAAATCTCACTTCACAATCTTCACCACATCTCACTTCACAATCTTTACCACATCTCACTTCACAATCTTCACTACATCTCACTTCACAATCTTCACTACATCTCACTTCACAATCTTCACTACATCTCACTTCACAATCTTCACTACATCTCACTTCACAATCTTCACTACATCTCACTTCACAATCTTTACCACATCTTACTTCACAATCTTCACTACATCTCCCTTCACAATCTTCACTACATCTCACTTCACAATCTTTACCACATCTTACTTCTGACTCTTCTAGCTTTGCAATCCTTCCTATACGTCTTCACCACATCTCACTTCACAATCTTCATTACATCTCACTTCACAATCTTCACTATATCTCACTTCACAATCTTCATTACATCCCACTTCACAATCTTCACTACATCTCACTTCACAATCTTCACCACATCCCACTTCACAAACTTCACTACATCTCACTTCACAATCTTCACTACATCTCACTTCACAATCTTCAATACATCTCACTTCACAAGCTTCACTACATCTCACTTCACAATCTTTCACTACATCTCACTTCACAATCTTCACCATATCTCACTTCACAATCTTTACTACATCTCACTTCACAATCTTCACTACATCTCACTTCACAATCTTCACTACATCTCACTTCACAATCTTCACTACATCTCACTTCACAATCTTCACTACATCTCACTTCACAATCTTCACTACCTCTCACTTCACAATCTTCACTACATCTCACTTCACAATCTTCACTACATCTCACTTCACAATCTTCACTACATCTCACTTCACAATCTTCACTGCATCTCACTTCACAATCTTCACTGCATCTCACTTCACAATCTTCACCACATCTCACTTCACAATCTTCACTACATCTCACTTCTCAATCTTCACTACATCTCACTTCACAATCTTCACCACATCTCACTTCACAATCTTCACCACATCTCACTTCACAATCTTCACTACATCTCACTTCACAATCTTCACTACATCTCACTTCACAATCTTCACTACATCTCACTTCACAATCTTAACTACATCTCACTTCACAATCTTCACTACATCTCACTTCACAATCCTCACTACATCTCACTTCACAATCTTCACTACATCTCACTTCACAATCTTCACTACATCTCACTTCACAATCTTCATTACATCTCACTTCACAATCTTCACTACATCTCACTTCACAATTATCACTACATCTCACTTCACAATCTTCACCACATCTGACTTCACAATCTTCACTACATCTCACTTCACAATCTTCACTACATTTCACTTCACAATCTTCACTAACACCATCCTTCATCACTACATATAACATCCATCATCACTACTTATAACACCATCCATCATCATCACTACATATAATACTATCCATCATCACTACATATAACACGATCCATCATCACTACATATAACACCATCCACCATCACTACATATAGAACCATCCATCACGACATATAACACCATCCGACATCATTACATATAACACCAACCATCATCACTACATATAACATCATCCATCATCACTACATATAACTCCATCCATCATCACTACATATAACACCATCCATCATCACTACATATAAAACCAACCTATCATCACTACATATAACATCATCCATCATCACTACATATAACACCATCCATCATCACTACATATAGAACCATCCTATCATCACTACATATAATATCATCCATCATCACTACATATAACACCATCCAACATCACTACATATAACACCACCCATCATCACTACATATAACATCATCCATCATCACTACATATAACTCTATCCATCATCACTACATATAACACCATCCAGCATCACTACATATAACACCAACCATCATCACTACATATAACATCATGCATCATCAATATATATAACACCATCCATCATCACTACATATATTACCCTCTTATCATCACTACATATAACACCATCCATCATTACTACAATATAACGCCATCCTTCATCACTACATATAACACCATCCATCATCACTACATATTATAACACCATCCATCATCTTTACAAACACCATCCATCATCTTTACAAACACCATCCCTCTTTACTATAGTGATAAACAGAGCTTTATTTTGTTGTCAATTTCTTTAAATTCCAACCTTATTAAACCGTAATTCTTTCTGTATGGTCAAATTTTGATTTGACCTCAGTGAGAGAGCTGTTAGTGTCAGTACATCACAATGGTGTTCCGACGCACTGTATCGAAGGTGACTAAGGTGGAGGTGAAGCCTTGCCAGATGAAGGAGAAGGGCCCCCGATCTAACAAACTGCAGACCACAAAACACACTAAGACCCAAAACAACAAGACCCAAAACAACAAGAAGAAGAAGGAAACTACCACTTTCTGCCGTGTACAAAAGGACCAGTACCTGCCATGGGGAGACTACATCTTCACCGGGAAAAAGACACAAAAGAAGCGCTGAACCTACGCTTCTGATATTTAAAAATACTGTAATAAAAAACATATTAATTGATTTTGTTTGTATTATTTATGCTTTTTTTTATTTTCATCTGTAAACGTGCTGTTTTGGGAATATATTTTGAGTTACATAATATTTAGGTACAGCAGTTTATTTCACTGTATCTACTTGTTTACCAAGTAACTGGACTTACAGTCTCCGATCGGGATTCTCAAAACAAATATTTGGCATCGAACTCCGTAAGTGAGCTCGTAATCTAGCCTGTAACTTACAGGACCTCAACACGATCAACCTGGATATAGTAGTCGCTATTTCCGGATTGCATGAAAAAAAATTAATAATATATGTTTTAATAATGCTTGTTAGACTTGTTTTATCATAGAATAATGAAGAAAATGTTTTGTACATCAACATACTAAAATACAATATTAGTTTTTTTTTACGACAAGAAGAGGCTTGGCTGTTCTATTTCTCGCTTTATGGAAGAGATGCAGCTTTTGTCTTCTTACAACTTTTCAAGTAATTTGTACCAAAATAGAAGATTTTTATTGTCCACATTTAGGGTATATTTTTTTTTATGACTGAATAAACTTGCAGATAGACCTTATTAATGTGGTATAGCTGTAAATATCCTTCAGTAATGAAATCCAAATATGAGGTCAAGTGAACATTTTTGCTTAGACTCCGCCTTTGTTAGGACCAAGTTATAACAAGTTATTCTGCCAAGTATCCAATAAGTACCCATGACTCAGAGTTAAATAATACCTAACCTAATCTAAGTTCATCAAACTTAATAAAAAAAGTGGGGCAAAAAATAAGTGGTAAAGAAATTTTTTTCTCAGAAAAAGAATTATATTCAGAGGTTTTTTATCCGATACCTTCAGTCGTGATTATTTTGATGCAAAATTAGTAAAATGTATTTAACCCTAACACTACCTCACCTTACCTAATCTTACCTTACCTTATCTAACCTAACCTAATGTTACCTAACCTAACCAAGCCGCAACGCTCATGACACAATTGAGTTCTCTAGAAAGTTTTCATTTCATTTTCTTTTTTAAAAAATTCATTTGCAGAGACAACAAACTTTTGATAATTATTTCTCCAACATATCTATAAATCTGTTGATGATATATAAATTTAGGATAGGTTAGGTTTGGTGTGATTAGGATAGGTTAGGCTAGTTTAGGATAGTCTAAGTTAGCTTAGGAAAGGCTAAGTTAGGTTACGATACACTAGGTTAGGTTTTAATCTGCATGATATTTTTACTGAACTTTTAAACGATGTTATAATCCTGGCAGCAGGGTATCGATCACGAAAATAACACTTTGGTAGTTATAACATTTGATAAAGTTTAATATTACTGTAACATGAAACAAATCACTATAGCTGTACTTATCAATCCAGTATTAAATCTGTATTATCTTTGACCATCGCTCATTGGCCAGCTTATCTCTGCACTGTTCTCTGATATAATAAAGTATTGGTGAATGGGAATATTAATCATTTGTGAGTCACTTACTATAAAGGAAACTGTAACGGATTCTATGGACAGTTGGGAATATTTTCACGGAATAAGTCGGAGTAACTCCCCTCTTGCCCAAAGCGATCCAAGGAGTTAATTCACAGAGCGAAAATCTAGACGAGTCTTCCTTGTTTGTTTTAGGTCATAACAACGAAAAGTTTAATAATGTTTATTACAATGATTCAGGTTTTACTGTAATTCTTCTTTTTTATATTTTTAGTATTTTGTAGATTTTTTTCACCCAGTTCATTTCTTGTTTAGATTCATTATTACAATTATTTTTATTACAGAGTTGAATTAAAAGTTTATATCTAAGTATTTTACAGCTTCACAAATACTTTTATAAAATGTTGATACACACAGTGGACAGTTTTTAGTTCTTTCTTGTAATACCTCAGTATTACTCTGTTAAATTCTTACCATTTACACCTGACCATTTATTTATTTATTTTACAAATTGTTTAAAGAGAGAACATCACCAGCAGGATACAGATGATGAAGTAAATAGAAGTTTGTAACCTAACCCTACCCCCCACTGCTACCCCTCCCTCTTGTCCCACATTCTTGCTCGTCACTCCTACCCCTTACTCCTACCCCTTACTCCCACCCCTTAATCCCACCCCTTATTCCCACCCCTTATTCCCACCCCTTGCTCCCACCCCTTCCTTCTACCCCTTACTTCTACCCCTTACTCCTACCCCTTACTTCTACCCCTTACTTCTACCCCTTACTCCTACCACTTACTCCTACCACTTACTCATACCCCTTACTCCCACCCCTTGCTTCCACCCCTTGCTTCCACCCTCTTACTCGTACCCCTTGCTCCCACCCCTTACTCCTACCCCTTACTGCCACCCCTTACTGCCACCCCTTACTCCCACCCCTTACTCCCACCTGCTCCACTTGTACTCCGCCCTCTCCACATATACTCCCATATACTCACCCTCCTCCCCCACTTCTCCCCACCCTTACTCCCCATTACTCCACCCATACTCCCACCCTTATCCTCTTATACTCACCCTTACTCCCACCCCTTACTCCCACCCCTTACTCCCACGCCTTACTCCCACCCTTCAGTCCTACCCTTCGCTTCTACCCCCACTGTTACCCCACACTACGCTGGTAATTGAAGACATCATACATTTGTTCACTTAGACACCACTTATTATTCAGGACCTAATGGCTATAATATCAGAGTCATTATTCTTAACTCAACTATATATATATATCAATTGTCAAAAACCTTCACCACAAGAAAGAAAAGAACAGTCGGGTATGGCAGAAAATGTAATAAACGAACATGGAGTAAGACATCAAGCTCCATATTGTAAACAAGATCATCGTCATTGTTTATTTATTGCGAGGAAAAATATTGTTCGCAATATAATTATAGAAACCTTCTGTAATTCATTCTCTTCATTACACTAAAAGGTAATGAAGTATATAAAGAAAATAGTTTATAAATTACTAAAATAAAAATACGTATAAAAAGTAAAATAACATCTATTGATGGAATAAAAAAGAATTATATCGTAAGTGGGTAAAAGATTTCTTGGGTAGGTTTTAGAATACAATAACTGTTTTCTGCATTACACCGATGGTTCCAAGTCAGAAATTATCCTTAAGTTTTGTGAATCAGTATTTACAGTTTTTCTTAAAGGGTGACTTAAGTTACGGTCACACGATCCCTTTGATGAGCAATTAATTTGGAGCAAGAAATTACGAGTAATTTCTTCCAAATGTGGTCACACGAGTGGCTCTTGGTTCAGTTACTACAGCAAGAAAAAAAAGTTAACGCCGCTGTGCGAGTAGAAGGGAGACGGAACATCACAACAACAATGCAGACGACGCAGCAGCTATCCTTGGTATTATTGTTATTATTAAAAAGAAATGAGAGAAAGCGAAGAAAAACTATTGGGGACTCGTAAGTGGCTGGCGAGGAGGAGGAACGAGTGTTTAATATAGACTGGTTCAACTATCGTAGTTACAGTAGGGAGGGTTGTTAGTGTGTGGAGAATGACCCGCTGTATGGGCTTGTGTTTTGTAAACAAACACGCCAAAACACCACCCAAATAATAAACTCAGTGTGTCGTAAAAAACTGTTTGTGCATTTTATACATAATGTTATTGATCTATGTTATATATAGCCAAGGTAAATACTCGATAAATAAGCTTCGTGTCATTAAATATGGTATTAACCGGGTTTTGAACCGATAATCTTGCTCGAAATAGTCAAGAAATTGACTATCACGATTGTCAATAAAAATGCTTCAAAAACTTGCTCGAATTTCTCGAAAATTGCTCGAAATAACTTTCCGGCAAGAAATTGCTAAAAAAAATGCGCCCATGTGACCAGTGCTTTAAGAATTGTATGATATCCTCATGGCAATGGAAACACACACACACTCACCCCATACACAGTCACACACTCACCATGCACAATCACACACACCCATACACACACCGTACATGCACAAACCATACACACACATACACACACACACACGATCACACACACCATACATACACACACCATACACATACACACACCATACACACATACACAAACACACACACACACACCATGCACACACCATACAAACAAACAAACACACACCATATACACACACACACACACACACAATGCACACACACACACCATGCACACTCACACACACACACACCATGCACACTCACACCATGCACACACACACACCATGCACACTCACACCATGCACACACACACACTAATTGTTTTAATTTAGTTCTTGGAACTCTTAAGTGGCAGCGCTTGATGTAAACACTTCTTGGCATTTTCTGCTTATCTAGTAGCAGGTATACACACAGATGTAATATGAGAAAATAAATTATGAATTCTGTCCAGGGAAGTGTTGTGAATATGACCTTGAGATAACACTTGTGTTAAGTGTGAATTTCCCTGTCTAGTGATATGTCCAACTACTACTCTGGGCGGCGAGACAGTGGTAGTGATTACAGATTGCCCACGAGGGGGCTAGTTTATTGGGCACCCCCTTACATCCTGTGCAAGGTGAAGCGCAGAAGCGTTTACAGTGCCCAACTGGGAAGCATGCGGAGTTCATGCTTGCCTTTATGACTCATGCATTAAGGGCGTAAAAGGCCTGAAGGGTCATGGGTTTTGTCAGCAAGTTACATAAAGTGACAATGATGAGTGTGTGGGGGGAAAATTCCCGGTACAATTTATCTGTTTATGGCAAAGTGTGGCAGGCCCCTATTAATGTGAGCGGTGTTTACTGAATCAGCTGACCCTGGCTCGACCTTTTGAGAGACGCAAGCCAAGTGATCTAAGAGTCGTGAATAACATGGTGAATTACTTGGTGTTATTCATTTGGGTGAATATTTGTATAAATCAAAGGTGCTGTCACACACACACACACACACCACACGTGGCACACCACCAACACACAGTTTCTGAGAAGGAGTTTGAGATTGTATTTAACGAAGTCTTAACTGGGAAAATGTTGTATGGCTTTTGTTATGGGGTAAGTTCTGGCGTGAACATTAAGACTATTTTCATAATTTTTGTAACTAATATTTTTATCTGCCTGGTACAATTATTTATTAATTTGTATTGTAAGTTATGTCTTGATAGTCGATGTAATGTAACAATTTATTTTTGTGTTAATGTTCATATAGATTGGTTCAGTGTTGCGGCTCTGACTCGTCAACGATGTTAATAAGCTCTTGAGTACATACTGCTGGTGAAACTATGTTATATTAACAACACGACAGACAAGTACTATAATACCTTAACATTTAACAATAATTCAGCCTTAATTTAATTTTTTCACCAACTTAAGACACATAACCCAGAAGGAAGAAAGACGGGCAACATAACGCGGGATATCGTGGCTTCACTAAGTGCAAATTATGGAACTTGAGGTAACACATTATGGGAAAATACGAGCCCTGCTAAGTGGTTCTCCTCAACATGGACGCAAACATCAGATGGACAAAGAAACAGAAGAACCCCGGATATACATTCATTTATTCTACAAAAAGTTACGTAAACGAGCGTTAAATACGTTTAAGTAATCACAGTTTACGAAGCTGAAGTCGAGATATTAGAAGATGAAGAAGACTTTAGCATATCAGTATACCCCACGACCGGCGCCAGGATGTTAAGTGTGCCATCAGGGTATATTAGCGCTGAGAGACGGGTGCTATCGTGGTATATTAGCATACCTTCACCCTGAATGGTATATCAAAAAGTACAGGATTTACTTCACAGATATTTAGTTATATCTATCGGTATATTATATAAATTATATCAATATATCTGTGTATACCAAATATGGCATCAGAGTATATCACCGTTTGCCATCATATTCTCTAAATAACCTCAAAGTATACCCCCGAATATTTAATATCATACACTATAAATGACACTGTAGTATGTTAGTATATAATCAGGGTATAACATAAATAATATCAGCATTGTTTAGAATATCATATATATTAAGCGTGAGGAATGGATGTATATGATTCAATATATCACAGTTACATAAAGCGGTATGTCAGCTCATCAGCATATCACTAGAATGACATCAGAGTATAGGACACTATACTCAATAAATACTGTCAGGTATCTAAGTATATCAGGGTAATCACTGAGAAGTGTCAGAACATATCAGCATATTCCTTGACTGGTAACAAAGCAT
>NW_024736505.1:0-11841 GCF_018991925.1 Homarus americanus
CGTGGCAACACTGCACGTGTTATATGGCAACATTGCCCCGAGGCTGCCATATGGCAAGGCAGCCTTAGTCTGACTGTGTGAGCCGTGCTTGGCACACGCTGGTCACCACTTGTATTTCTCTCATCCACAATAAACGGACTCAGTGTTACTCAGTGTTTCCCTAGCCATCACTGCATTCTTCAGGGCACACTAATAACCTTTATGGCGCAGTGTCTAGGATCTGTGGACTTACAAAGTGTGTGAACAATGCCGACAGTTACGTCTGCCGGTGATGCGCGTCATGCGCGTCGACTCATAGTGTGTTGTGTTGTGTTGTGTTGCGCTGTGTTTCGCCGCGATGTGCAGTTTTGCTCTGTCACAGTGCGTTTTAGTGACGGTGGCAGTGTTAGTGTCAGTGTATTAGTGTGTGTCTAGAGCTGAGTTGAGCATTGGCCTGTTTTTTTGCGGTACCCACGGAGCACGCAGGCGCCCACCCTTCTCTTGCGATATCCGGTGAGACACTGGTCTTGCCTCCGCCGACCGCTGGCCACCACGCTCCGCTCTCTGAGACACACACACACACACGCACGCACTCACTCACTCACGGACAGGACAGTGGACCTGGACCATATGCGTGATTTTTGCGCTGTTTATGTCACATATATGTGGTTCGAGCTGTTGAGGCGCCACTTTATATATTAAACAGTGCAGTCCACGCACACACAAAGATGGGAGGTAAGAAGGGACGTCAAGATGGGAGACACGACTCCTCACCACCTTCCCCTCCACCGGGCGCAGACTCTCATCCTCCACCTCCAGTGACGGACATCGCCACAATTCTGAAGTGGATGGACGACCGGGACGAGCGACGTAGAGAAATGGAACTTCAGAGGGAGGAGACACGAAGAGAGGAGGAAAAGTTGCGTTTTGAGGCGCTATTGGCGACCCTGGCGCTAACCCACCCTCCCTCACTTGCAGGTAGCGCGCTTCAAGGCGCCAGTACACTCCCTCCTCCACCACACCAGCGTCCTCCAGGTACTCTTGCTACCCCAACAGCTCCCAAGGCATCTGTTCAACCCCCACCCGCCCTCTCACCAGACGTCACGTTTCAGCTTTTTCTTGAGTGGAGGCGGCGTTGGACAGATTACTCCACGATGGTGGACCTTGACAGCATGCCTCCAAACAAACAGCTCATCCAACTGCGGATGTGTTTGTCGCTGGAGACCCAGAGAGTTTTGGAGCACACGTTGCACGTGCCTCCCGACTCTACCTCTTCAGTGACGGATGTGCTCGACCTTTTACAGGAGCATGTTAAGGGTCGGAACAACGAGGCTTTGCGTCGCCGTGCCTTTACCAGCTGCAAACAGGCGGAGAACGAATCATTTGACGACTTTTTTGTACGTTTGAAGAGTTTGTCTGAGGAGATCGACGTCTGCAAGGCGCACAGCCGGGAATGTGAGGAAGCCTGGATCAAGCACGGGATCTTGACAGGTGTCAGGCACGAAGAGTTGATGCAGCGACTCATCCCCTTGGACGCTTCCTCCACACTCCAGGTGGTAGTGACTGAATGTCGGTCATACGAGGCCACTAAGTCCGCCACCTCTGCCTTACGGGCCCCACCTGCTGTGAGAGCTATCTCACAATACAAGAAGGATAAGAAGGCGGCCAACAACGCGAAGGCTGCCACACGTTCTTCCACGCCTCCGCCTAGTGCTTCCTGTGGCAGCTGTGGAAAGCAGCACAACCCCAAGACTTGCCCGGCCGCCGACGCACTGTGTCGTGGATGTGACCGTAAGGGCCACTGGTCTAACACAGACAGGTGCCCTGCACGAGGCCACAAGTGTCAGGCCTGCGGTCGCTATGGACACTACGACAAGTGCTGCCGCCAACCCAAGCCCAAAAGCCCGAGACGAGGAGGACAGCAGCGCACTTCCCTCGGGGTGGTTCGCACGCAGCCCCCTCCAGATGGCCCACGCAGCCCCCAGCAGCAGCGGAGTCACATCAGGAGGGTGGAATCGACCACACGCCCCAGGGCTACCCCTTCCCCTACTATCCGCGTCGCCGTCACACACGGTGATGTGTCGGGTCACATCGAGATGATACCGGACACCGGCGCCGATACTACGGTGATTGGGTTGAAGCACCTCCAGAAACTGGACCTCACCAAACGCGGCCTGGGACCACCGCCGCAGCTGCAGTACTACAATGCGGACGGTTCCCAGATGCCGGACGCTGTGGGCTCCTTTCAAGCAGAGATCACCTACGGCGACAGGTCGTGTCATGGATGGATCGACGTGCGGCCTACTCTCGCTACACCCTTGTTGTCGTGGGAGCACTGCAAGGAGTTAGGCGTGGTGCCCAGAGACTTTCCCGAGCAGATCCCAGCTGCTCGTTACACCGCCAGCAGGGTGCGTGAGTTAACGAGCGACGCGCCTGGCACTGCCACACAGAGCTGCCCAGAACCCGCGTCCACTCCCACCCACACAGGACGCTCCCCTGCCCAGATCCTGTATGGTCACCCTCTCCGCTCTTGCGTTCCTACACACGCCAAGGCCTTTGCGAAGGACTGGCAAACCAAAGCCGAGAGCTGCTACCGCCGCACCGCTTCACGTGCCCAGGACGCCAAGGCTCGGTATGACGGCCGTGCCCGCCCTCTTCAGCCGCTGGAGATTGGTGCCCTTGCCCGCGTCCAGGACCCGACGACGACACGTTGGGACAAGGTGGGCATAGTGATGGGCGTCGGCCGGTCGCGGGACTACAAGGCCAGGATGCCGAGTGGCCGTGTCTGGTGGAGGAACCGCCGCTTCCTCCGGCCAGTCCCACCCCCTGCTGCTGGCCCCCTGACCGAAGACGAGTCACCTACACCTCACGAGGATCCGCCCCACAGTGCACCTCGACGCTCAGAGCGACTTAGAACTAAGAAGTCCGCTCAAGACAAAGACTATGAGCGTGAGGGGGGAGGGAGATGTAGGTTATGTATCTAAGCTACTGTGCCGAGTAGCAACCCTGTACATAAGCTACTGTGCCGAGTAGCAACCCTGTACATAAGCTACTGTGCCGAGTAGCATTTATATATATAATCACGTGGCAACACTGCACGTGTTATGTGGCAACATTGCCCCGAGGCTGCCATTTGGCAAGGCAGCCTCAGTCTGACTGTGTGAGCCGTGCTTGACACACGCTGGTCACCACTTGTATTTCTCTCATCCACAATAAACGGACTCAGTGTTACTCAGTGTTTCCCTAACCATCACTGCATTCTTCAGGGCACACTAGTAACCTTCACGTCATACAACTCGTTAACTTAGGGTGTGCTTGTGGTGTTGGCGACGGATTCTAACACCTTAAACAAATTCACGCCTAGGTTGCTCTAGAGCCGGCCATCCTTGTACACGAAGGGCAACCATTATTGTTACGTGTATAATATTACCATCACTTCCACAACCAGCATTATCACTACTATTGTCATCTTCTCAACTATCATCATTCCTTCCCTCTTCCTCCTCCTGCCTCTATATTTTAATAATTATCGTCTCAAAAATTATTATTATCATCATTATTTTTATTATTATTATTACCGTATTATTATTATTATTATTACTAACAATACAACATGTGGCTGCAACAACAGTAGAAATTAGAAATAAGATAAAAAGTTGTATTAAATTAACAATTAAAACACAAACAAGAACCACAGGTACAAGTCGATCAGTTTTTTATCATAAGAGAGAGAGAGAGAGAGAGAGAGAGAGAGAGTCCCTGGCTCACTGTTACGTTATGACAAAGTTGTTGGTAAATATATGGTATGGAAATTGTGTTGATACTCTCTCTCTCTCTCTCTCTCTCTCTCTCTCTCTCTCTCTCTCTCTCTCTCTGTCTCTCTCTCTCTCTCTCTCTCTCTCTCTCTCTCTCTCACACACACCAACCACAAACAAACAACACATCACAAACAAACAAGCAAGCAACAACACAACACAAACAATAATGACACCACAAAAAACATCATTCTAGAAAACAAACATAAACACAATAAAACAAACAAACATACCAACAAACAATAAAACAAACAAACAATAAAACGAACAATCGAAGAATAAAACAAAAACAATATAACAAACAAACAAACAATAAAACAAACATACATACATAAAAACAATCAAACATAAAAACAATAAAAAAAAACAGACCCTCTTCAAATAAACCACCACCACCAAGGACTTCACTAACCTACCACCTCCACCACCACCTCCTACAACACTATTTATAATCCCAAAACTTCCCAAAGGTCACTCCTGCCTCGGTGACCTTTGGGGGTTAACACTGCCCACTGGTCTAGATCTGGCGAGAAAACTGCCCCCGCCCATAGGTCACTTGTTGGGTGTAACAAAGCGCCTGCTGGGTGATTTAGGTGAGTCTTCCCCCGCCCTCCCCCATCCCCCCTCTCCAACCCAGGGTCACAGAGTGTAAGGTTAAGGCGTTTGAATTTTAATTTAGTTGATGATATAATGCAGAGGAGGAGGAGGAAGAGGAGAAAAAGAAGAACAAGAACAAGAACAAGAAGAACAAGAAGGCTAGATTACGTTAGGTTACGTTAGGTTAGGTTAGGCTAGAATAGGTTAAGTTAGGTTAGGTCTGGTCAGGTTACATTATGCAAGAAGGTATTCATTTATATGTATATTTATGATCTACAGGATCGTTTATGGCCAGTCAAAAGCTTCCAGAAGAGAGAAATACATAGAAGTTATCACTAATGGCCAATTATCCCTATTTAGCGTAACATACAGTATATATTAGGTGGAGTTCCGCTTTTATTTGTTTGTTTTCATATTATTTAAGTCATTTATTTGTTAACATTTAGCGAAGAATAAGTAAATATTATACAAAACAAAACATTGAAAAACTCACAAGTGAATTTGTAACATATAATCAAGTCGAGATAATATTACCAATACCACGTGCTGGTCAAGCTCCGAAAGAGTTGTCCGGGGGTCTAGCGAACCTCTGGTCGGGGCTTGACCAGCACGAAAAAAAAAAATTTTTTTTACTAAACGTGATTTTGGCAACCTGTGGTGTAATAGTCAGCATGCTCGCCTTGCAAGCGAGTGGACCCCTGTTCGATTCCCGGACAGAGTGAAACTATGAACATATTTTTTTACGTCATTTGGCTTTCTATTTACCAGTAAATGGGAACCTGGATGTTAATCGATTTGCGGATCTTATTCTGGAATAATGGTTAGCCAGTGCAGTTGCCGAGTTGTCCGGTCTTCTCGGACTATTCCTTGAAACTGGGTCATACAACTCGTTAACTTAGGGTGTGGTTGTGGTGTTGGCGACAGATTCTAACACCCTAAACAAATTCACGCCTAGGTTGCTCTAGAGCCGGCCATCCTCGTACACGAAGGGCAACCATTATTGTTACGTGTATAGCAATACCATCACTACTGGCTTAAGCATTATCCACTACTATTGTCATCTTCTCAACTATCATCATTCCTTCCCTCTTCCTCCTCCTACCTCCATATTTTAATAATTATCGTCTCAATTATTATTATTATCATCATTAATTTTATTATTATTATTATTATTATTATTATTATTATTATTGTTATTATTATTAACAATACAACATGTGGCTGGAACAACAGTAGAAATTAGAAATAAGATAAAAAGTTGTATTAAATTAACAATTAAAACACAAACAAGAACCACAGGTACAAGTCGATCAGTTTTTTATCATGATATAGAGAGAGAGAGAGAGAGAGAGAGAGAGAGAGTCCCTGGCTCACTGTTACGTTATGACATGTTGTTGGTAAATATATGGCATGGAAATTGTGTTGATACTCAATCTCTCTCTCTCTCTCTCTGTGTCTCTTTCTCTCTCTCACACACACACCAACCACAAAGAAACAACACATCACAAACAAACAAGCAAGCAACAACACAACACAAACAATAATGGCACCACAAAAAACATCATTCTAAAAAACAAACAATAAAACAAACATAAAAACAATAAAACAAACAAACAAACATACCAACAAACAATAAAACAAACAAACAATCAAACAAACAAACAAACAAACAAACAAACATACATAAAAACAATCAAACAAACATAAAAAACAATAAAAAACAGACCCTCTTCAACAAACCACCACCACCAAGGACTTCACTAACCTACCACCTCCACCACCACCTCCTACAACACTATTTATAATCCAAAAACTTTCCAAAGGTCACTCCTGCCTCGGTGACCTTTGGGGGTTAACACTGCCCATTGGTCTAGATCTGGCGAGAAAACTGACCCCACCCAAAGGTCACTTGTTGGGTGTCACAAAGCGCCTGCTGGGTGATTTAGGTGAGTCTTCCCCCGCCCTCCCCCATCCCCCCTCTCCAACCCAGGGTCACAGTGTGTAAGGTTAAGGCGTTTGAATTTTAATTTAGTTGATCATGATATAAAGCAGAGGAGGCGGACGACAACAACAACAACAACAACAAGAAGAGGCTGAATTACGTTCAGGTTACATAAGAACATAAGAACATAGGAATGGGCTTGCAGCGGGCCTATTGGCCCGCCTGGGCTGGTCCGTTTACACCCAGCTTCCTTGCTCCTTGCAGGCATCAACCTATGTTTGAAGCGCAATTCAAGCGTATTCGAGTTAATGATAATGTTGGTAGCATTCCATTCATCCACTACTCTGTTTCCAAACCAGTGTTTACCTGGCTACTTTCGTCAAAATTTGTCTAATTTAAAACCATTGTTACGAGTTCGCTCCTGGTTGGATAGTTTGAGTACCTTTGTAATGTCCCCTTTGTTTAGCCCTGCCTTCCACTTATACACCTCTACCAGGTCGCCCCTCGCTCTACGTCTCTCAAGGGAGTGCAAATTAAGATGCTTTAACCTGTCTCTATACTCAAGGTTCCTAATGCCCTGGATTAGTCTTGTCATTCTCCTCTGAATTCTTTCCAAGGATTCTATATCCATTCTGTAATACGGTGACCAGAACTGAACTGCGTAATCCAGGTGTGGTCTCACAAGAGCAAGATACAGTTTTAGGATGACCTCGCTAGTCTTGTAACTAACACTCCTTTGTATGAACCCCAGTACTTTGTTAGCCTTGTTACGAGCAAAAACACATTGTTTACTTAGCTTAAGGTTCCTACTTATCATTACTCCTAAATCCCTCTCGCAGTCGGATTTCTCTATGGCATCGTTGTTCATCTGGTATCTGGTTTCCCTGTTTACATCTCCTATACTGAGTACTTTACATTTGTCAACGTTGAATTTCATCCGCCATTTTTCAGACCATTCGAGAAATTTGTTTAGATCTTCCTGTAGTTTAGCCGAGTCCTCGTCAGATTTGATAACACGTCCTATTTTAGTGTCATCAGCAAATTTACTTATGTTGCTGTCTATGCCGATATCTATGTCGTTTATGTATATAATAAACAATAATGGTCCAAGTACTGAGCCTTGGGGAACTCCACTTGTGACGTTGCTCCAATGTGGGACTTAGTGCGTTAATGCTCACTGGCTGTTTCCTGTCCTGTAACCACGCCCTAATCCATTTAAGGATGTCACCTTTGATGCCGCCAGGCTTCTACCTTTCTAATTAGTCTTTCGTGGGGCTCTGTCGAAGGTTTGCTAAGTCAAGATATACCACATCATAATTGTGCCCTCGTCCACCGATTCGAAAACTGATGAAAAAGAATGTTAATAGATTAGTTAAGCAAGAACGTCCTTGTATCACTTTGAGGAATCATTGATCAATCGGTGCTTCTCCAGGTGATTTCGAATAGAGTTTGAAATGATTGCTTCCAGTAATTTGCCTACTATTGATGTTAGACTGATTAGGCGGTGAATTGAGAGGATAGTGATCTATCCCCTTCTTGAAAATCGGTATTACATTCGCTATCCTCCAGGATTCTGGTACTACACCTGTTTTTAAGGACATGTTAAACAACTTTGCTAAGGGCATACTGAGCTCTTCCTTACATTCCTTTAATACTCTGGCAAATATCTCATCCGGACCAGGTGACTTATTAGGCTTTAGTTTGTCTATTTGCTTACTAACATCGTTACTAGTCACTACTATCTCACTTAATTTGTTTTCTTCACTATCTCTGAATAGAGTCGGTGCCTCGGGTATCATGTTTAAATTTTCGGTGGTGAAAACTGTTGAAAAATATTTATTCAAATAATTGCTCATTTCCCCGTCGTTATCAGTGAGCTCGCCGGTATCTGACAGTATTGGTCCAATCTTTTCTCTTGTTTTAGTTTGATACATTTGGTAGAATCCTGTGGGGTTTGTCTTCGCCTCCCTTGCTATCCTTACCTCATTATCCCTCTTTGCTTTCCTTATCTCGGTTTTAACCCTACTCGCCAATACCCTATAATAGTCCCGGAGGTGAATTTCGCCACGATTTATCCTTCTACCTATAGCCTTCCTTTGGCCAATGATGTTCTTTAAGTAATTATTTATCCATTTAGGGTCATTGTTGTTTGATCTGAGTTTTTTGTATGGTATGTTCTGCCTTTGTGCATTAAGTAACTCACTATTTAAATTGTCGTGGAACTCGGCAATCTCAGATCTCGTTATCAGGTCGGTGTCATCTGTCAGGTTCATGGCCAAGCGCGACACCCCCTCTCTCAGCTGCCCCTTTAAACTGTCAAAGTTTGCCCTTCTAAAATCTGGTACTTCAGTGGAATTTTCCTTACGTCTGCCCTGAAAACCTAACTGGAATCGAATTTCTTTGTGATCGCTGTTTGCAAGTTCGTTCCCTACCTCGACATTGCTAATGAGGTTTTCTCTGTTTGACAGAACTAGATCCAGTATATTATTACCCCGTGTGGGTTCGGTTATATGTTGACTTAGGAAACAGTCCTGGATCGTCTCGAGAAAATCCTCTGATTCTGAGTTACCCGTAAGGTCAGTCCAATCTTTTTGGCCAAGGTTAAAGTCGCCTACTCTACAGACTTTGTTGTGTGTGGAAGCCCTGCGCATTTCATCCCAGATATGTCGCTCATTGACGCTATCAAGATTGGGGGGTCTATATATTACTCCTGTGATTAATTTTTCCCGACCTTCGCTTAATTCTATCCAAATTGTTTCTGTATTCCTCTCAGTTTTTATTTCCTTATTTATTTCACACTTCAGATTATCCCTAAAATAGATTGCTACTCCGCCTCCTTTCCTGGTCTGCCTATCGGTATGGAACAGTTTGTAACCCGCAATTTGGTATTCAACTGGTAATTCACGTGTGTCTAGGTTGATCCATGTTTCAGTGAATGCAATTATATCGATTTCTTCGGTACATACCAAGGCCCTAATATCATCCATTTTGTTTCTCATACTTCTACTGTTCGCGTAGTATACATTTAAGTTAGTCGTGTTCTGAGTCCTCCCCTTGCCGCGTTTAGTTTTAGACTCCCTGTCTAATTTAGTTTTGTCATCATTCCTAACACTATTTCCCTGTAATCTTTCGCCTTGTTTACCCGCTCCCACTGCAGTCTCCTCCACCCCCGTGCTCCTATGTTCTCTTAGCAGTTTAAAGACTTCGATATCTCTTGAACTGCCCCCTCTAGAGCCCCAGCCAGAGTTGCTACTCCATCCCTAGACAGGTGCACCCCATCCCTAGCATAAAGGTCCCTTCTGCCATAGAAGTTGTCCCAGTTGTCAATGAATGGGACTGATATTGACTTGCAATATCTGTCAAGACGGTCGTTGACACCAACTGCCCTTGACAACCATTCACTGCCAACTCTCCTTCTAGGCAGGACACGGCATATGATAGGGATCCCTCCCTTAGTCCTAATACGATCTATGGCTGCCTTGAACTTATCAAGAAGTTCCTCGCTCCTACACCGGCCAATATCATTGCCTCCTGCACTGAGGCAGATAATGGGTTCGTTCCCATTACCAGACAAGATATTGTCCATCCTGTCAATTATATCCCCCCACCCCAGCTCCTGGCAAACACACCCTCATCCTATTTTTGGTTTTACCACAAAAGGCCCTGTCCATGTACCTTACCTGTGAGTCACCAACAATTAAAGTTTTTCTACCTTCCTTGTCATCCGTGTCCCTGACTGTACTAACGTCTAATTCGTCTATCAAGGGACTGAGCGGGTTGATACACTTAGCTGTTGTTGTCGTATCCTTCGTGTGCTTCTTTACCACCAGCTTGGTCTTCCCACTAGTCACAATTTTCCACTCGCTTGATTTTTCGTCAGACACTGGCTTTACTCGTCCAGCCTCTCCTTTTAACTTCGCCAGCTCTTTCCTTAATTTCAGGTTCTCCAACGTGGCCCTCTCAATTTCTAACTTGGCCCTCGCCAATTCTTCAATGGACCACCCCAGTTTGGTCAACAAACTCTCATACCCAAGACCTCACATAGCACTGGCCATATCTGGTAATTATCCCTCCGGAGCTAACCCTGCCGTGACCTTTCCCCGAGTGAGGTCAGAACACAACTGAGTGAGGTCAGAACACAACTGAGTGAGGTCAGAACTTACGTTAGGTTAGGTTAGGCTAGATTAGGTTAAGTTAGGTTAGGTCTGGTCAGGTTACATTATGCATGAAGGTATTCATTTATATGTATATTTATGATCTACAGGATCGTTTATGGCCAGTCAAAGGCTTCTAGAAAAGACAAATACATAGAAGTTATCACTAATGGCCAATTATCCCTATTTAGTGTAACATACAGTATATATTAGGTGGAGTTCCACTTTTATTTGTTTGTTTTCGTATTATTTAAGTCATTTATTTGTTAACATTTTGCTTAGAATAAGTAAATATTATACAAAACAAAACATTGAAAAACTCACAAGTGAATTTGTAACATATAATCAAGTCCAAATAATATTACCAATACCACGTGCTGGTCAAGCTCCGAAAGAGTTGTCCGGGGGTCTAGCTAACCTCTGGTCGGGGCTTGACCAGCACGAAAAAAAAAAAAAAAAATTTTTACTAAACGTGATTTTGGCAACCTGTGGTGTAATAGTCAGCATACTCGCCTAGCAAGCGAGTGGACCCCTGTTCGATTCCCGGACGGAGTGAAACTATGAGCATTATTTTTTTACGTCATTTGGCTTTCTATTTACCAGTAAATGGGAACCTGGATGTTAATCGATTTGCGGATCTTATTCTGGAATAATGGTTAGCCAGTGCAGTTGCCGAGTTGTCCGGTCTTCTCGGACTATTCATTGAAACTGGGTCATACAACTCGTTAACTTAGGGTGTGGTTGTGGTGTTGGCGACAGATTCTAACACCGTAAACAAATTCACGCCTAGGTTGCTCTAGAGCCGGCCATCCTCGTACACGAAAGGCAACCATTATTGTTACGTGTATAATATTACCATCACTAACACAACCAGCATTATCACTACTATTGTCATCTTCTCAACTATCATCATTCCTTCCCTCTTCCTCCTCCTGCCTCCATATTTTAATAATTATCGTCTCAATTATTATTATTATCATTATTTTTATTATTATTATTACCGTATTATTATTATTATTATTATTATTATTATTATTATTATTATTAACAATACAACATGTGGCTGGAACAACAGTAGAAATTAGAAATAAGATAAAAAGTTGTATTAAATTAACAATTAAAGCACAAACAAGAACCACAGGTACAAGTCGATCAGTTTTTTATCATGAGAGAGAGAGAGAGAGAGAGAGAGAGAGAGAGAGAGAGAGAGAGTCCCTGGCTCACTGTTACGTTATGACAAAGTTGTTGGTAAATATATGGTATGGAAATTGTGTTGATACTCTCTCTCACACACACACACCAACCACAAACAAACAACACATCACAAACAATAATGACACCACAAAAAACATCA